>NC_064852.1:145612674-145912674 GCF_024139225.1 Suncus etruscus | reverse complement strand
GTTTGCCTTGCAAAAGGTGGTTGGTTTGAATCCCGGTGTCCCATATGGTCCCCCGTGCCTGCCAGGAGCTATTTCTGAGCAGACAGCCAGGAGTAACCACTGAGCACCGTTGGGTGTGGCCCAAAAAAACAAAACAAAACAAAACAAAAAAAAAGAAGTAAAAATAAAGACAGTTATAAGGAAGTTGAGCAATAGAAGGAAGAAATAAAGAAAAATGCTAGAAGTCAGATGGTAGCATATTATAATTGATATTCTTTAAGCATACAATATAAAATTGAACACAATTATATTAAATACTCAAGGGGCTATATAGAATGTAAAATGATTTAAGAAGTATCAATATATTAAAAAATGTAAGAAAATATGATTTCCTACAGGTTAGTATATTGATACTCTGAATATCTGTTTCATACCGAAAACAATTGAAAATATTGAAAAAATACTTAATAAGTTTTCAAATGAATCACTAAGCTGATTTAGAAACAAAAAATCAGACAGACCATTTAATTTATATTCCTTTTTCCTTTTGATTTTTTTTTAGTTAAAGAACTGCTTAAAATGTTATTTATAGTTACATTTAGATAGAAAATTCAACACCACTTCCAACACAAGTGTCAACTTCCATTACCAGTGCTCCCCTTCCATACATCGTTATCCTTATCTATCTCCTACCCCTTGCCTGCCACCTGGACAGGCACATTACAAAGTGTTGTGGTTGCAGCTTAGATATCATATTTTCATTGTTGATGAGTCTGTGCTTTGGGTTTCTATATCAGATTGTTTTTGGACACAATTTTATATTAGAAAAATACAAGAAGATTAAAATAATTAATTACTCTTTTCTCAGAGACCCCAAGCCAATGTTACACATTGGCCCAGAATATTTTTTATGACAACAGTCCTAACCTTTATTATGTTTTATACCAATTATATCTCTAATACAACTAGGAACAGAGCCTTCTAACTTTCTTCCTTTATTTAATTTAATTTACTTTGTTTAAAGTGTATGTATCATATGTTGACATGGTTGATCATAATACATTTGTTTCCAGGTAAGTGGGGATGAAATTATTTTATAAAAAGAGACATTAAAAAGAATTAGTGACAAGCAACTATGTGAACATTATTCTATATCTAATGACATCATTAAATCATTGTCAGAAGGTTTAGTAAGATTTTGTTGCTAGTTGATAATTCTGTTACTTCATTTGTTTCTGAACATTAGATGGCTTCAGATACACATTGACACATTTTTCCTACAGAGATGACAGTATTAAACGAATATGGAGTTGTAGCTTGGTTCAGGAATTCCAAGCACTATTGCTGATACTAAGGTTATTTTTGCAGATCCCAGGCTATTTTGTGGAATTTTCCTCAATGTGAGTTGGTTTAGTGTTGCTGTACTATTATATTAGTCTCAGATGATATGTTTTGTCTAAATATTACTCAATCTTATTGAGTGCCACCACCCAGACCCTATTGATCGTGTTAAATTTGATCTCTTTATTAAAATAATGATGTATGATTTTTTTCTATAAAACATTATCTCCAAAGCCCTCTCATTTTTCAATAGTTCAGGGAGGTATTTGAGAAATATGCAAAATCCATCTTTTGTTAAATTTGACAAACTAATTTTAGCACCTATTCGTGTTCTTGTTTGAATTATTTGCTAGCATGGTCACTTTTCTAATATGAAAATCCCTTCATATTTAAGGTTTTCTATAGCAAGACTATTTCTGACCTCATGCATATTAAGTTATATTAGTGTGAACTTCTAGGTTCTTGTTAGGTAGAATATAAACCTTGTAATGTAATTTGTCTGGGTTTTTAAGTGTGTGGGGCACACATATTGGTATTCAGGGCTTTACTCATTTTCCTTCTGGTACTTTACTCAGGGCTCATTTCTGGCAGTGCTAAGCACACCCTATGTTGTGCTGGGGATCCAATTATAGGCAATTGTCAGCAAAGCAAGGACTATTGTCCCTGCCATTTCTCTAGTTCAATTTGCTTTTTTATTGAGGTATATTTATATTAACGTATGTTAGTTTCCAGTATAGCACGTAAAGTTTCGACATTTGAATTACAAAACGATCATCACAATCTATCATTGTATGTAATGATGAAAATTAGTCCCATGATAAAATTTTTTGAGATCAACTAACTCTCTTAGCAACTTCCAAATACATAATATAGTTTCTACATAACTATACTTAAAATGCTTTATATGATATAGCTCCAGGACTTATTTAATGTATACCTGGAAGTTGAATTTTTTTTTGAGGGGGAGGCACACCCAATTGTGATTAGAGCTTATCCTAGCTCTGTGCTCAGGAATTGTTCTTGGTGAGGCTCAGGAGACAATATGGGATGCTGAGGACTGAATCAGGGTCTATGTGTGCAAGATATATGTTCCAACTCCAGACCCAATAACTAGAAGCTAAATTCTGTATCTTTTGAGTCCAACTATTTGCCCAACCTGTGTATCTTGGTCTTATTTTATATCTTATTTTGTTCTTATTTTTAATTTTTTGTTTTGTTTTTTAGGCTACACCCGGTGACACTCAGGGGTTACTCCTAGCTAGGGGCTCAGAAATCTCTCCTGGCTTGGGGGACCATATGGGACGCCAGAGATTGAACCAAGGTCTGTCCCGGGTCAGCTGTATGCAAGGCAAACACCCTAAGGCTGTGCCATCACTCCGGCTCTTTATTTATTTTTAAATGAAAAATAATTTTGAAAAAAATTGCTACACTCTACATTGCTCAGTGCTTACTTCTGTCCCCATGCTCTGGAATTACTCTTTGTGGGGCATGGGTGACCATCAAAGTGCCAGGGGTTGAACCCAGATCTGCCATGTGCAAGGCAAGAGCCCTACCCACTGTGCTATTGCACAATGTACCTAAATTTTTCAAGATTTGTCCATGTGTTCCCTAATGGCATGATTTCATTCTATTATGATTAAGATATTCTATTGTGTATGTAATATATATTACATATAGCTTGCACAACTGATGTACATTTCAATTTTATTTTGAGATAAAACATTTTAGTTGGAGGGACTGAGGAAGGGGAGAAAGAGGATAAGAAAGAGAAAATAAAACGAACAACGCACTCAAGAAAGATTGCGGACTTCTCTAAAGGCAAAGAGCTCTGGAACACAAGCTAGTGTGAAAGTAGAAAGGTACACTTCTCAGGAGGGGCCATGCAGGTCACATATGCTCACATATGCACCATATATTCAGGCAACGTAAATGTGCTGTACTTTCTTTCCCTTCCTCTTTATTTTCACAATATTTAGCTCCTGGAATTACCTTAAAGATGGTCACTCTGGCTTATTTTGTTTTTGTTTTTGTTTGTTTGTTTACTTGCTTTTCATAGCACAACAACAGATACTTAGAATTTACTTTTAGTTGTTTCAGGGATCAATTCTTGTGTAGTTCTGGGGAATTAATGGTGCATTGGGATCAAATCTGGAGCAGCCATGTGTAGTTACTCTACCCACTATACGTCTTTCCAGGTCTCTGGTTTCTTTTTGCTTTGCCCCCCTTATTTGCCTTTTTCTTGACTGACACAAGGCACTCCAGAATGCTTGTTTTCTTATATTTTCCTAATGTCCTATCACTAAATTCACAAATTTTCCCAAGGATTTCTATTTTAACTATTCAGGAAGCAACACAAAATCTATGGATGATGCTGCAAAGTTATCATTTTTCCTAAGTTTGGACCAAGAAGCTATTTGAAAAATAATGTGTGTATATATCTATACCCACACACATATTCACAAAAATATATATTTGTACTAATTCTTTTAACTTGGTATATATCCAGTATAAATCCAGCAGCAGAAAGTTGATTCTTGCTGTCTCTATGGACGTCTGCATCTTCTCTTCTGATGAGAACATAAATTCCCATGATCTCAGGCTGAGTGGATAGCCAATGTTCCCATTCTGCTGGCAGACAACCCCTTCTTGAGGGAGACAACGTCCCAAAGATTCTGCTTCCTCATGGCTCTCTGTGTTCTTTGAAGAATAAAGAGAGGGAAGTTCATGTTTAAGTTACAAGAGAAAAAAATGAGTGGAAAAGAGTTGAGCCCCAATCTTTCAAAGCTTCATAATATTTGATTTAAAGGAGATACACATTAGGATGGTCTGAGTATGGAGAAACTAAAGTTGGAACACCACAGACCCTCACTTCAAAGTCCTATAAAATGAGTAATAGTCCTGTCACCACAAGAGAACTTAAATGTGGAGTGGTTCAAGTGAGGAGAAAAGAATTCCCTTGATTATTTGTATTTAATAATAAATAAAGTTAATTTTCATGTAGGTTTACTAGCTGGATGTATGTGATCTGTTTGCACCAATCTCCCAACTCCCAATTTGTCAACTATAAATGTTTCAAATTTAGTAAGTATCCTTAAGGGTAATGTCTAATTAATTTTTTAAACTATGCACACAAAGAACAAAGAAAATGTATGGAAGGGTAAGAAAAATAAAACAACACTAGTGTGCTGTATAATATGTATTTAATTCATATTCATATTCCAGAGAGACAAAGTCATATTTGAGAAGATAAAGTCTAGAAACTTCTCAGAATTTTGGAAAGATACCAACTCTTCTATGGAAAACATAAGAAAAGGAGATTAAAATGAAATGGCAATGTAAGAAATTTCAGTATAGAGGAGCCAGAGTGAACAATAGAGTACTAAAGGCAAAAAATAAGTCAAAGGGGCTGGAGAGATAGCATGGAGGTAAGGCGTTTGCCTTTCGTGCAAGAGGTCATCGGTTCGAATCCCAGCGTCCCATATGGTCCCCCGTGCCTGCCAGGAGCAATTTCTGAGCATGGAGCCAGGAGTAACCCCTGAGCACTGCCGGGTGTGACCCAAAAACCACAAAAAAAAAAAAAAAAAAAAAAAAAAAAATAAGTCAAAAGCAGATCAAGTAATTATGAATTAGAAATGGCAGTTTCTTTATTATTTCGGATACCATCACAGTGCTACAAACTGCCATAACTGTGGTGATGCTTGGGTGGGGATTCTGTGGCCCCCCGGGATTGAACATGGGCCCTGTGCGTGCCAGACATGCCTCCAGTCCTTTGAGCTCTCTCCCTGGCCCCATAACTGACTTCTTCAAAGAAGTAGCCAGGGGAGAAAGAAAGTATCTTCAAAGTGTTCTAGCACTTTGTCAGCCTAAAACTATTTACAATACATGACAAAATATTGGTCCAGTGAAGTCATTTGCAGACAATAGTACATTTATCACCAATAAGTCTACACTGCGGGACAGTCTAAATTATACTGTAGGGAAATGCCATGAGGCAAAAGGTAATTGCATCCCAGGATGTTGCTCATGGTGTGAGAAAGAACTATGCAAATATTTGTTCTGCAAAAGAAAACAAACAAAGAATTAAAAGGTAATTTAATATATTAAATTGTATACAGAGAAAAAAAATTAAGACTCAGAAATAAAGACAAAAAGATTGTAAATATAATTAACAATGTATCACACAATGTTAGTGAAATACAAATGTATCATTAATGGGTGAAATTAATAGAGCAAATGGAATAGACAGAAAGACAAATGAGTGATTTAGTTAGGCTCTGTCAGCATTCAAGTTTTTTAAGGCTAAAATTTTGGGGGAGAAAAGGAGGCACCTTGATCAATATTAAATTTGGTTGGGAATTAATTGTGGATGATACATTGGTGTCACAGAAAAAACAGTTCTCAGGTAGAGTGCTTGCCTTACACATTGCTAAATAGATGAGTCTGGTTTGATCTCAGCACCTCATTTGGTTTTCCTGAGAACTACTAGGGGTCACTCTAGGAGCATCACCAGATATGGTTCAAACCCACCATTCACAAAATAAAAGAATAGGTTCTTCCAGTCAATTTAAAGAAAAAGGAGATCAAGAAAAAATATATTAACATGAAAGTAAATACATGATGAAAGAACCAAAGGGCAATTTATCAGGAATTAATAAGAGCCAGTAAAATCTACTTTCTAGGTATACTACAAAAATTTTAGGACTAGACTTGAAAAATCAGTGCCATGATAGTTAAAGAGAATTTAAATTTAACTTATTTATTTGGAATTCTTTATAATAATAATAATGTCTTTCTTTAAGTACCATGGTTATGGACTGTTCGTAAATGGATTTCAGTCATAAAATGCATATCCTCCCCTTCACAAGTGCAACTTTCCCACCACCAATGTCCCCATTTCTCTCCTCTCCTATTCTCAGCATTGTATTTCTCTCTTTATCTTTTGTCATGGTAATTGTTAGTGTAGTAATTCCCTAACTGCACTTACCATTCTCAGTGAGTACTCACAGTATTCACAGGGAGCACTCACAATGGAGCGTGGGGGACAATCTGGAGTGTTGACCCACTGTATTACTGCTTCAGCAGATGGTAGCTATTTTAAAGGGAAAAGTGTAGCTATCTCTCTTTTCATGTATTTATTGTGGACCACATCTCAGCGGGGTATGCTCAGGGATTACTCTTGGCTCTGTACTTAAGAATCATTCCTGATGATATCCAATGGATCTTATTGGATGCCAGGAATTAAACCCACGCCAGTCACATTCAGGGCAAATACCTTACCCTCTGTACCCTCTATATGCTCTGTACTCTCTGTTCCTCTCCAGTCCCTATAGAGTTATCTCTTAAGCAGAGAGAGTGAAAATTCCAGGAACCAGAGATCAATTGCTAACATGCCTGCCTTGTAAGCTTCAGACTATAAATCTGGTCCTACTACCCTCCCACGTGCAGAGCATAATCCCAATACTTTTGTTCTTAATACCTGGTTGTCTTAGAGTCCAGAGTTGAAAGATAAGAGCACACAACTGGAGTAAAGCTGAATAAAACTTTATTCTTCTTGCCAACAGCCCCAACACTAGCCAGCCAGGGCCATCTCTAGAAGGAGATGGACCATGTACAAGGTCATAAAGAGGTTTTTATAGGGAAGGAATATAGGGAGGTTCTAGCTTTCTTTTATCTTTAAAATGATTGTCTATTGTCTAGGAGTATCTTCCTACTTCTCCCTTGTGTCCTTCTTTGATAGGCTACCTGGAATTGCCAGGTATTTTGGGGTACTGTTAATGGAAATAAGCTGTGGAAACCTAGCATGTGGCTTGCACCATGTGGTCCTTAGAAAATGACATCTCTTCCTGATCATAACCTGAGAAGAAATCCGCCATATGGCCTTTACAAAATGGTGTCCGTCTTTGTCTAGAACCCAAGTCTTAGCAGTAGTTCTGTTTTCTGTGATTTTATTACCCACCCACTCACAAGCAATTTCTGACAAATACTACAACCAGGTAGTGAGCAAGCAGTGCACCTAAAATATGCAATTCCTGGCAACTCTACCCATGACAAAAGTGTGACAACTCCTAGTAAACATTGTAAGAACATGACAGGTTGATGCCTGGTGAGCACTGCAACAAAGATATTTGAGAACCTCAAAGAAATGTGTGGGCAGCAGAAATGTGTGTAACACTAACATAGGACTAGAAGGAGGAGAGGAACAGCTGAGTTAATATCAGACAAATATGCTTTAAGTTTCAGAAAAAACTTCACAAAAGATAACTATTATATTATGGAGTTACTCAAAAATGAGTTAAGGTTTGATATACTTGAGAGAAATAACAATTATGGACTGAACAAAAGTTGCTAGGATATAAAAACCCAAGCTGAAACACAATGAAAAACAGGAAAGTTGCCTACCACATTAGAAGAACGTATGTTACCGCTTTCAGTACTTGGCCAGAGAAACAAATAAAAAAAAAGAATGACTCAAGTGTATGGCAGATTTTCACAGCAAGTTAGACCTAGTCTAAAACACTAGACCTAGTTGCAAAAATAAAATGTCATATATGTCAGAACGACATGTTCTGATTGCTCCAGGAAGTCAAAGTTCTAACCCTACAATAATTTCTTAATTACTTATTGTGGAGGGGCTAATTTTTTTTTAAATATTAAAGAAGCGAAATTCTAAATCCTAGGCAAAAAAGAATTATTCCTCCATCTTAACTTTGTTTTTCCATTTCCCTCCTCAACTTCAAATTTTTATACATAATGAAGTTGGCAGTATTTGAATTGAAAACCTGCTGAGAGGGAGAGTTTGTTTTCCCCCATCTGTGTGTAATTGGATTTCCTTTTTTTCATGGGCTGGTCAAACCAAGTAAAGCTTGTCTACACATAAGCAAAGCACATTGTAAATTCACATTGAGATTTGTGAGCTGACAAGGTTTAGCAAGAGTGTTTATCATTTTATTTGGGGGTAAGCCAAATTGTGTAGAATATAGTCATAGAATATTTAGTTTTTACTAATATGATATTAATTTACTATATGTTTGTGTGCATGTATATATAATCCCTTTATCTTCTTTTGACTCCTGTCTTCTCTTCTTATGTGAAAATTGAGAGTGACCATATTTTACTTAGGTAACTTTATCAAATGTAACTTTATATCAAATATAATTTAGATAGCTATCAAAATAACTTTTGATAATGCAGCATTAACATCTGGTTCATAAAAATGAAGAGTTGTGCTTATTTATCATTTTTTCCCAGTTGGAAGAAAAATTAATGATCATAGAACATATGTAGTGGATTTTATCTTTAATAACAAATCTCAAGGAAACTTTCACTAATCTGAGGACGTTTATTTTTCTATGCGGAAGCTTAGAAGGGAGATTGTGCCTACTAAAATACAGTGTGACCATTATGGTTCATGTCATTGGCAGGAAAAGACTTCTTAGAAAAGGCTCCTGTGTAAGAAAAGCATGTGACTATGAATAAGAGCTAAAACTTCTGACTTATTTGATCTGTGGGGAAAGAAAATTTCTTCTCTGTTCTCTTTCTGAACAAGTCCTTATTTGTTCAGTGTTGAAACAATTCAAACTCATTTCCTGGTCTCTTTTTCTAATTAATCTTAGAAAGATTTCTATTCTAACTAATGACTTCTTACCTCTAAAATTTATGGAGAAAAAGTTGATGAGTGAAATGATACATGTTTAAAACTTGATAGTGTGAGAAGTCTGCTATACCCTAGCTACTTAGCATATCATCTACAACTAATATCTGTATTTTCTTCTCCTCTCTGTTTACCTTCTCCCTTCCTTCTGCCACCTGCCTGTCTTTATTCTATGTTAGAAGAAACAAAATATATCAAGATGGAAGGCCTTCAACCAGCATGTCTTATCATTGTTACTACCATGTTGGCTAAAACTGCAGAACTCACTTTGCTTACTGAATCTTGGTACCCTTTGACCAACATCCACCCATTTTTTTCCTTTCTTGAAGCCACTGGAAATCACCTTTTTTCTTTTCAGCTTTTCTATGATTTGACTTTTTTAGATTCTTCTGGTCAAAGAGTACCATTTGCCTTTCTCCATCTAGCTTATTTTGGTGAGCATAAGGTCCTCTGGTTTCCAACATGTGGTCCCAAATGGCAGCATTGCCTTCCTTTTAAAAGCCTGGTAATCTGACGTGTCCGTATATGCTTTATTGTCTCCTGTATTTGTCTGGGATGCTGGGATGATCTAAGTGTAAGGCAATTGACTATAAGGTCCATTTTCCACTAAGCTGCTATTGTTAATGTTTGCAGGGGCCTTGGCTCAGGACAAATTTTCTTTCTCTAGAGTAGATGAAGGAAATACTCTCACCATTGAGATGTGTGGGTATAACATGATGTTTGAAAGTAACTGTGAATAGAAAGGCTCCTGGCTTCAGAAAAATCTGTACCAACAGAAAATTCATTGTAAATTAATTTTGAGTGGATGCCAAGGAGATAACTCAAAGGAATGGGGTATATACTTTATATACAGCATCCATGGGCTCTATCTTTAAGCATCATTGTGTGTGTGTGTGTGTGTGTGATATACAAATTGCTGTGGCTTAAATTAATTTTTTTTTGGACCATACCGTTTGATGCTCAGGGTTTACTCCTGGCTATGTGCTCAGAAATCGCCCCTGGCTTATGAGGACCATATGGGATGCCGGGGGATCAAACCATGGTCAGTCTTAGGCTAGCTCTTGCAAGGCAGATGCCTTACCTCTAGCACCATTTCTTCTGCCCCTTAAATTAATTTTTGTTCTGTTTGGGGCAAGCTTCCAAATGGTGATCAGGAGATATAGGAATTCCACGAGAAATTTTCTTCTAACCAGTAAGGTTAGAAATGTAAAGATTCAAGAACACAGTGATATTCTTGACTTCCTATCAGTGTCCAGTGAACCTCCAGAGCTTTACCTAAAGAAGCTCAGGGTACTGTGTGGTACCATAATTGAAATCAGGTTGGATGCATGTTAGTTAAAAGCACTAACTACTCTAATATCCACAACCATTTAAATTAACTTTGAATATATGAATCTGTATAAAAGGAATTACTCCTAAAACATCTACTACTTAAGTAGTAACAACTGTGCTGTGTCCTGAAGGAAGTGTCTAAAGCTGGGAGTTGGCATACATATTGCGTGGCAGGTTCTGTGTCTGGAATGTGAATCTGGTTAACCAGCTTTCAGGAGAAGCCTGAGATTCTGTTTTTGTTAACAATCCCCGCTCCCCTCCCTACACACACCCAGGCAACAGCTGCTTCTATTCTATTCTTTTGTGAAGCTATATTCAATTCGCTTTTGGTTAATGAAGTTCAACTCTCTGAGCTTTTGTTGTTGTTGCCATTTTGTTTTGGTTTTAACTTACACTCAGATGTGCTCATACGCACCTCCATGCTCTTTGTTCTGGGATCACACCTGGCAGTATTTGGGGAACCTTAGGTGGTATAGGGTTCATTTGAGCCCTAGTCAGCTATATTCAATTAAGTACCTTACCCTCTGAACTATCTCTCTGGGCCCAGAATTTTTGCTCATGTTGATATTTTTAGGTCAGTGATTTTCAAACTATTTGTTCTTACAATTCCTCACCCTGAATATTTAGAATTAAAAGTGACTGAAACCCAACTACAATCATGTATGTAATCATGGTGCTAATATAAAGGAAAAAAAAAGAAGAGACATAAACATTTTTTAAAAAAGGAATTAAAAGTGAAACATTAAATTAATTTAATGAAACATTTTGAAACTTTATAATATAATGACAAACTCATAACATTGCTGCAAATAGCATCTCATAAAAATAAGTTTTAGAATAACATTTAGTGAGAGGAGTGGCATTTCTTCATGCTTCTCCAAATCTCTCTAGAGTTGAGGTTACATGTGTACAATCGAGTTATTTTTCTTGTTTGTTTTGTTTTGGGGCCAAACCCGGTGACACTCAGGGGTTACTCCTGGCTATTCGCTCAGAAAT
Organism: Suncus etruscus; assembly: GCF_024139225.1. Taxonomy (NCBI): domain Eukaryota; kingdom Metazoa; phylum Chordata; class Mammalia; order Eulipotyphla; family Soricidae; genus Suncus; species Suncus etruscus. The sequence continues at coordinate 145,901,375 of NC_064852.1, read as the reverse complement.
CACTCCTGGCTTGGGAGATCATATGGGATGCCAGGGGATCAAACCACGGTTCGTCCTAGGCTAGTGAGCGGGCAAGGCAGATGCTTTACCCTTTGCTCCACAGCTCTGGACCCACATTAGTGTTCTTGATCTTGGGTTGTAGCATAACAATATATTTTAAGGATTTTTGTTATTGGGAATTTATAGAGCATAATTTTGCAGTTGAGTAACTATTATGTACGATTTAAAAGTTTTCAAAAGAATAGAGAACTATATCATCTTTCAAAATTAGTTTATTTTGCCAAGAAAATTTAAATCTATTGGTTTTTTTAGAAGTCTGTCATCTAATAATTGATAAAAAAAATTAATGTTGAATTGTATGTTTGCATCTGTCAAATCTGTTTCCTAGAACCAATCTGTCTGGGTTTGAACCCAGTACTTATATATAATATTTTTGGAATTTCATGCATGTCAGTGTTTCTTTTTTTAGAATAGGAATATAATAATAGTGGTATGAGAATAATAATAGCAAGGATTTTTATAGGATTGTTACAAGAATTCAAAGAGTTAATATTTGTGCTCAATTCATTTTGTATAAGGCCACCTCACATTTATTAGTTTGTTAGTAGACGTATATGCATTCCTCTACATAAACTGACAAACTTTATATGCGATTGAAACAGGCAGAAATGCTATTTAATCTTAGAACATGCTAAAATTACCTCAAAATTATTAAAATTATGGGTCTGATTTATTATCTCTACTTTATTTTCACAAATTCTCAAAAATTTTAACTTGCCTGTCTATATAGAGGAAAATGATACTATCTTTAATAGGTGTTGGTAACTTGGTAACTACGATATAAGTAAAAATTCAGGATCTGGGTTGATTTTTCTTCTAACTATATTACTTCTTAAAATCTCTTAAAACTTCTTAAAATCTCGTCTACAAAATGTAATTAAAAAAGGTTGGAATTGGGGCCGGGCGGTGGCGCTAAAGGTAAGGTGCCTGCCTTGCCAGCGCTAGCCTTGGACGGACCGCGGTTCGATCCCCCGGTGTCCCATATGGTCCCCCAAGCCAGGAGCAACTTCTGAGCGCATAGCCAGGAGTAACCCCTGAGCCTTACTGGGTGTGGCCCAAAAACCAAAAAAAAAAAAAAAAAAAGGTTGGAATTTTCAACCTCTGCATGGACTTTATATTATTTGTTATTTGATGTACACATCTCTTTATTACCTAATGAAGTCCTTCATTCTCATTTTTCATATTTGTTAGCTTTGTGTAAAATTTGTTTTGTTTTGTTTTGGGGCCACATTCATTGATACTCAGGGGTTACTCCTGGCTATATGCTCAGAAATTGCTCCTGGCTTGTGGGGACCATATGGAACGCCGGTGGATCGAACTGTGGTCTGTCTTAGGCTGGCACTTGCAAGGCAGATGCCTTACCTCTAGTGCCACTGCTCCAACCCCAAGTTTTGTGTAAAATTCTGTCATTATTTTGTAAATAACTTTTTTAATCCCACTGCTCCTTTTTAATATGTTCCTTGTCAAATTGCAAAGAAAACAAATGGTAGTATTAAATTTGTAGGCACTGACAATTTTAGCTTATTTGACCTCTCAGCAAAGCTTTATAACTCTGCTGGTGACCTCTTTCATATGGAACACCTTGAGACATATGTATGCAGTATTTTATCAACATTTGAAAGAAGTAGTTAACCCTACTTTACAGTCCTGACATTTCCTATCTAGTAGCCTGGAACGTCAGTCTTTAGTCATGTGAGCTGGGTCTCCAAAACACCACAGATGGTAACTTAATCAGTCAACTTTTCTATTAGAGTAGCAAACACTGAAAATTTCTCAAGAGTCTATTGTTAAGAAATCTCTCTGTTTCACATAGAATCTTCAGTTATTTTTACCACCTAGGTTATGGTACTTATAAAGTTCTCTTTCAAGGACCGATTTCCTTATTAAGACTCTTGTTGCAAGCAACAGAGCATTATTTTGTTGAGAATAAATTTAAAAGTGGAAACTATGATAAATGACAAAATACTATAGAAATCCACTGAATAAAAAGAGGAGTGGAACAATGTAATGGGAGAAATTTAGAATAGCTGAACTTTTTTTTGGTTCTTCTAAATATTGTGACATTTTAATGGCATGGTTTTAAAAACTAGATTTGATAAGTCTACATTTGCTTGCAAAATACCTTTTAGAAATCCAGTATATTTTATCAAAAATTAGTAGCTCCACCGGATCTTAACCGTCTTTTATTTTCAGATAAGAAAACTGATCTAGGGTGAATAAATAACTTGATTATAGTAACTAGAATAAGGTTGCCTAGACAATTAAGTGACTAAAACACTGAAGAGTCTAAAGTGCAAATTAACTTGTAGTGCATTTGTAAGGATAAATGTGATTAAAGTGCTATTTTACTAAGGTGTACTGTGTTTGTTCCTTTAGAGTTGTGTCACTAAATATGTTAGTTTTATCTGTATATTTATGTCATTCTTTACACTTTTCTCAGTCCTTTATTCCTATCTACAATACCAAGATTAGTTTATGGCTAAAGTTAATCAGTTACACTAAGAACACATTTGAGAAAGAGTGCCTGCATTTGATAAAAATGTATGATTTTCCAAAGGTATCTTAATTCTAATGTGACAAATATTTATAGACCGGGTACCGTATTTAAAGTATATATCAACTTGGGAAGCCATTGTAAATAAGACATAAAAACAAGGGAAATACCTGTGGCTTTATGAAGTTTTTAGTTTATAAATAAGTGATAAAATTATAAGTGAATTATATAGCATGTTGGCTGATACTAAGCCTATGGAAAATGAAGAAGAATAAAGGGATTTGGACTTAAAAAGAAGAGTTGGAATTTTAAAGAGAAAATTTAGAAATTCCTTACTGTAAGATAATTTGAATAAAGACTCAAAACAGACTAAGGACTCTTATATCTGGGTATTTGCTAAAGAATATCAGATAATTTTTGGGTTTCCTTGGATTTTCCAAAATTATCCTTAGTGGAGAATAACTACATATAAAGAAATACACCCAAATATTATTTCATGTTATTAACATCATGATGAACACATTGAACATTTTCATTACATCTAAAGTTGTATTTATATTCTATTCAACACAGTTTCCTTTCATCCCTAGTAAGGTAGTAACTAATCTACTCATACCTTTCCTTTATATTTGCCTTTCTTGGATTTCATATAAATGAAAGAACAAATATAATGGTATTCATGTTGCTGACCTCTTTCTTAGGATATTTTTGCAGAGGGGCATTCATTTTTATTTTTATTATATCTCAGTAGTTTTTTCCTCTGCATCACTGAGTAACACTCAATTGCATGACTTACTAGTTGTCTGTTGGTGAATATGCGATTTTTGCTTTGACTTTTCACATCTTTTCCCCTCTTTCCTTTGACTGTAAATCGTCTGTCCTTTATTAACATTTAGTTTTATATTTTCCTTTGATGCTCTCTATAGCAATTTTGAACTCATTAGATAGATGAAAAAATACTTAATTACTTAATTGACATGAATTCCAAGGTATGTTTTGTAACCATTTGAAAGATATATGGTTATTTTAATGTGAGGAAAGTAAAAGTCTTGAATAAGGGGTTGGGGTGGGGGTGGGAAATGGAGGCATTGGTGATGGGAATGTTGTACTGGTGAAGGGGGTTCTCTTTTTGTGACTAAAATCCAACTACAATCATGTTGGTAAACATGGTGTTTAAATAAGTATATTATTTATTAAAATAAAGAAAGATATATGGTTATATTGGTGGGCTTCCTCATATAAAGGATTTACTGAAAAGCAAAACTAATAGAATGTTTGTGTACTTTAAAAGATTTACCACCAGGAATCAACACACAGTGTTATGGAGGCTAAAAGACCAAAGACTTAAAGTTGACAAATTGGGGACCAGTAGAGCCAATGATATAATTCTAGTTTAATTTTTTTTTTTTTGGTTTTTGGATCACATTCGGCAGCCCTCAGGGGTTACTTCTGGCAGGCTCAGGGAACCATATGGGATGCTGGGATTCGAACCACTGTCCTTCTGCATGCAAGGCAAATGCCCTACCTCCATACTATCTCTCTGGCACCTAATTCCAGTTTAATTTTGAGATACTGAGAATCAAAATAATTAGAGGGAAGAGTTACTGTATAACATCTGACAGTTAATATGCTAATACTGGTCTACAATTTGTGTTAGTTAAATCACATTGAAGTGTGGGCAACTAGGGTATACACTGGTGTCAACCTCTTAAGTTCACTTCAAAGGCAGGAAAAGAGGGGATATTCCTTTTATTTGGGAAGGGTCAGAATTTTTGTTCTATTCAACTGGACATTGTGATTATATGAGGGAGAAACATCTAGAAATTTGATCTATTTCAATTAACCTACTAATTCAAACATTAATCATATTCAAAACTCTCTCACAAACACACACATTTGACCAAATCCCTGTATACTCCTTGATCCTTCATGTTGGTCCATCAAACCGACCCTTTCACAACAAAGGAAGGTTAGTTGTTTAAAACATCATTCCTGAAATATGTTGGAATAGGAAAATATGAATAAGTAAACAAGTAAATTTCATCAAATGCTAAGGAAACGTGTAGTTATATAACATTTATATTTGTGCTCATATAGGTGTTTTGAATGATTAGATACCTGATGTGAATTGACACTCACTTCTCTTATGAATAATTCTCAACTGTTGGAACTTTAATTTTTATAATAATTTTTTTATAAAAATATAAACTAGTATAACTTTTATAAAAGGTATTTGCTACTTTTAAAATTCCTTTTTTCTATCCCAGAGTAGTATGGAATTCAGAGTTTCAATTATGTATATTAAGTGGTCTACCATTCAGCTACAAGCCAGACTTTTAAAAAAAATTTAGGTGGTAGGTAGGGCATTTGCTTTGCAGGAGGCTGACTGCAGCTCAGATTCAATCCCCAGAATCCTATATGGTTCCCCAAGTCCACCAGGAGTACATTTAGAGAGCAGAATCTTGAACACTGCTGGGTGTGGCCCAAATCCCCACAATAAATAACAATGCAAAATAAAAATAAATAAATAAGTAAATAAAGTCTTTGATCTACAGTCTTTGCTATGTTTTTCAGGGAGTTTGAAATCCAGAGCTATTCATAATTCCCTGAAGCTGCATTTTACTATGTTTCTAACATGCCCTAATTCTGAAGTAAGAAATGAGTCTCCAAACACACTATGCTTCTTAGAGACATTGGTTTATGGTAACAAAAATGAAATAATTTAATGAATGGAGGCATACAGAAAGAACAAGAACTGGTAAATTTATTGGTAAAAGTGGCATTGGTAAGTAATAGTGTCTGACTCTTGTGAAGATAGAATGTGGCCTTTGAAATATATTCAGGTGATCAAACAAAGCATGAATGGATCAACGAAGTGTGGAAGTTCATCCAGGATATGGTTCCATCCGATAAAAATCTCAGTTTTGGCTCTGGATTCACTCATGTGCAGTCCACAGAGCTCATCACCTCTCTGCTTTCTTTTAATCTTGCAAAAGCATCAATTTTAGCATGAGGATAAAATCCAAGAGAGATTCATTAAGATTTAAGGTTTGGGTGGGAAGTGGGTTAATACTGTTTTCCCAGTTCATAAGCTATATATCACACTTCTAAGACAGATGAAAACACTCATTCTTTCAAGGCTGATATACAATTAGGTTTTACTTCACATGATAAGACTGGATTTTTGAGCAAAAAATATGCCCTCCAGGCACCCAATTTGAAGCAGTAGGAGAAATCTCAGCAGCAAATGAATATTTAGTTAAGATCATCAGGGTATTTTTTTTTTTTAGCAGAATGCAGGCCCTTTCTGATTTTATTTTGTTTTGTAGGTTGAGAACTTATCCTTAGAACTTTTCTCCTTAGATACTATAAATTGAAGTAGATTTTTTCCTTTCATAAAATACTTTGAACAATAGAATGCTATTCTGTAAACCAGGTGAATTCCGGGGATATTTATTTAATCCTCACTGGCATCAGATAATTTTATTAATTCAATTTATGAAGTGCTAGCTCTTTTCCAAAAGAAAGGAATATTTTCTAAGATGGTCATATGACAGACTCTTCCCACTAAAATATTTTTTACAATTCTAAATTTAATTATATAATTATATAATGATATTTATATATTATATAATGATCATTATATAATTATATAATTATATAATGATGCATCTTTAGTCATAGTTGCCACTAATTTATATTTATAACTATGTTTTGTGGTAGAGTATGTTTGAAACTTGGAATGTTCTCTTTGAAGAGTTTCCTATTACTAAGAGCTCCCACCACTTACGTCAAATATAACATATTTTTGGCCTTAATAAAATATTCAAACCAATATTTTGTTCAACATCCATTTCATAGAGCCTTATAAATGTAACATATTTTTATCACGTCAACATCTATTATCTGCCTTTCTCACATCTACATTCTTACAGCTACAAAACTTAGGCATTTAAATATAGCAGACATATTTTTATTTAAAGTGCCCATTTCGGTCTGATTTTTGGTGGTACTGTAGCAATTTTCACAGCATGGTTTCTTGGAATTATGAAGTTAGTTTTGGGGATCTGAACAAGTTACTAAGAATTCTAAGAATTTGAATCCTAAGAGTAGCTGTATCTATTCAGAGGTCAGATGGCTTAGTCAGAGAGGGCATTACTGGGGCAAGTGATCTCATTCATCATGCTGTCATTGAACTACTACTTATACTTGTAAACTCCACAGTGGAGAATGGCTCTGTTCCAACCTCATGTGGATTCCCCAGTAACTATATGGTATTAGTACCCCCAAAATCTTGTTTGGGGAAAGAACATATTGAAGATTGGGAAGGCAGATGGCTGCTCATCTCTTTGCTGTCAACAAGAATATATCTATATATACCTATATATACATATACATATATATATATTTGGTCTCAATTTACTCTTCATAGAAAAATGATATCTCATTGAAGGTCTGCATTGCGTTTCGCCATTCTTGAGTTGGGTTTATAAAATTATTATGCAGACTAGGAAGTTGTTGAGAGTGAAAGGGCTCTAAGTAAGACAATAGAAGACACATGTGAAGGAAAACTTGCAGAAAAAGTGATAAAATACCAGGTGATACTAATAGTGTCAAGTGGGTTTTATCCAGTGAGAGTGATTATCAAATGGATAAAAGTGTTCTATCCTAAGGTGAACAAGGCGATAGATTAATATAATGCGCATGCATCAATCTTATCAACTACAAGCCACTAGGACTAACTTAAAGTGAAAACACTCCTAAAAGCTTGGTTTAAATAAATTGAATGTGAGATACACTTATTTTCAGGAAATTCCTCTTCAGTGGTGCTCAGTAGTGATCACTTAGCTAATCTTTGAGATACTTAGCCCATCTGTAGGCTTGTGGTTCTGCTGCTCAGATTTGGTAATTCAATGTGCTGGGAACCACCAGGATCATACTCAGAGATCTCTTATCTAATGAGTCCAAAATTGCTATGGAGAACACCAAAGTAAAATACAAAACTAAATGTTAATAAAGGACAGAAGATTTACAGTCAAAGGAAAGAGGGGGAAAAGATGTGAAAAGTCAAAACAAAAATTGCATATTCATCAACAGACAACTAGTAAGTTATGGAATAGTCAGGCAATTGAATGTTACTCAGTGATGCAAAGGAATAAATTGCTGAGATATAATACTCAGCAGTACTCAGGAGAAGGAATGTTTCAGTGCCAAGAATTACACTTGAGACATTCCAGGCATATGTTTAAGTCCTTTGAGCTATCTCTTATAGCTTTGGTCTCCACATATATATTTTGGAAGATGATGGAAGCAAATCAATCTCTATACAAAATTTTAAGTCATTTATATCAAATTTATATCATATTTATGTCAAATATGAAATTTTATATGAAATTCCAGGGCAATCTAAGTTTCCTTAAAATTACCCAAGAGACACTGAATATTGTTAATTTTATACAAGTATTGCTTATTAATTTGGTTAGTAATAAGGTACACAATAGGCTTTCATTAATTTTTAAAAGGTTCTAAAAAGTAAGCATAGGGGGCTGGAGAGGTGGCGCTAGAGGCAAGGTGTCTGCCTTGCAAGCGCTAGCCAAGGAAGGACCGCGGTTCGATCCCCGGTGTCCCATATGGTCCCCCCAAGCCAGGGGCAATTTCTGAGCGCTTAGCCAGGAGTAACCCCTGAGCATCAAATGGGTGTGGCCAGAAAAACCAAAAATAAAATAAAATAAAATAAAATAAAATAAAAAGTAAGTATAGAATACATATTAGTCACAATATTTAAATAGACATGATCAAAGCCCCCTGCTATCAGGTAATATGCAAACAGCTTAATTGATTACTGTGACAGATTTTTGGACAAATTTGGGAACCATAAAAATGTTCATGCTATGGGTATTCACATTCATGTCCTGATCCCCCCCAAAAATTCTCTAGAAGTATGACTTAGTGGCAGAGATCAAAATATGCTAATTTTTCTAGTTAAGATTGATGTGAGGTTTTATGTTTAAAGTATTGTGACTTACCAAGTTGCTCATAGTACAGTTGTTTAGGCATTAAATTTTCAAGTACCAACCCCACCATCAGTGGGGCCATACCTTCACCAGTGTTTTCAGTTTCCAACCCACCTCCCTAATTTGGGCCCTTTCAGGCACAAACAAATTCACATTGATTTTTACAACACAAAGGTAAATTGAATTACTAAAGCTCAACCAGGATCAATTTGAAATAATTGTTTTATCTCTCCACGGTGTTACTAAAATCAGTATCTAAAAATTTACTGCACTGTGTTTGGTGCTAGATGAACCTTCTGTGAGGTTCACTGAGTTTGGTAGATTACCGTGTAATTTTCCTATCAAATTTTTTGTGCTATTGCTAAGCTAACACTGTGATTTTTTTTTTATTTTGTGTCACACCCGATGACACTCAGGGATTACTCCTGGCTATGCGCTAAGAAATCGCACCTGGTTTGGGGGACCATATGGATGCTGAGGATCGAACCAAGGTCTGTCCTAGGTCAGACACGTCAAGGCAAAACTCCTTACTGCTGCACTACTGCTCCAGCTGCTACTATGAAGTTTTGAAGTGTTGCATTAACTGCTGTGACAATGAGGTCCTGAATCTATAAATCTGAAACAAATTTGGAGCTTGGCAATTTGATAAGGTTAAGTTGTGGTGAACATTCTTTCCATTGTTCAACTTTATCTCATCTTAATAAAAATAGACTACATGCATCTTCTGTTAGTCCATCCTTTTGTAGAGTAAGTGAAGTTAGTGCCAATCTTTTCCTCTGTTATTTAGTAGAATTTAGTAGAGTTTGTCTTATATAGTATAGGGTAACATGTTTTGGATTACCTGAGTAGATTTTCAAATATAATTATAATTCCTTCCATGGATTAGGAATAATTTATATGTTCTATTTTTCCTTGAGGGAATTTACACCACAAATATATTAACAGGAAATTATTCAGTCTATTTATGTCATTAAATATATATTTATAATATGGTATTACTATATGATATACTATTCTGAATTTATAGTTCCATAGTTACCTCTGAAATAATAAATCTGTCCCTTTTTTCTTGATATTTTCTGGAGAAATGTATATATGACTTTTCTCATATTAACGTCGATAAGTGCTTTCAAATTTAAATACTTGATCCAAAGAAAATATTTGAAATTGACTAGTGCACTTCTGCAAACAAACCCAAAGTTTCTAATGGTAGATATATAAAATGAATTTCAGGAGAATTGTGTCTTAAACATAAGATTTGTTATAACTTGTACTTTCTGCTTGAAATAGTATTGGCTTTACTCTCATAGATTGACAAAATTTGTTGTTGTTGTTGTTAACAAGTAAAAATGAAAGGTTTATGTGAAAACTATATAAGTTAAAATGAATAATCAATAATTTAATTAAAGGTCATACCTTTATTTAATTACCAATATCGCTTTGAGTCATGCTATGTGACAGGTTAGATGTGAAGCATACAAAGTTACCTGGAACTACCATTCTCCTGGCCTAGAATGCACAGTGTCCTTGTAACTTTATATGTGCTATTTCTAGAAATCTTAAGAATAACAGTAGACTGTTATGAAAACTTGAGGGCCAAGATTAGCAAGGGGATGAAAACACTGCCTCAAACTGTTGATAGAAATGAAAACAGTGGATTTCCCCATCTGCCTGTTTTCCACCTAAATCCTTGTGACAGGAATATATTTAGGTATGTTTTCTGCCTGGTGACATTGTTTATGTCAGATTGATGTCAACCAAGGAGAGGATCATTGGCTTCATACCATTTAAATTGCTGTTGAAACCTGAGTAGCATATATATTTATTTAAGAGATTAATAATTTTTATTTCATCACTGTCATTTCTAATATATTCTGTGAAAGGTTTGGTTTACATAGTGATGCCCAGTCACATAAAAAATATTTTGGTCTTGAAAATACATCATCTACTTCAACAACATTGAAAACATGAATTCTAAGCTGCAACTACCAAACTTTGTAATATGCCTATCAAGATGGCTGGCAGAGAGTGGGGTAGCCTGTGAGGGCGATGATGGAGTACGGGAACCCTGGCAATGGGGGTTAAAATTGATTCTGAGATCAGTGCTGAAATATTACATGCCAAAAACCTAACTATCAGTATCTTTGTAAACTGTTTTTTTAATACACACATACATATACACAAATAAGCAAAATCTACAGTGATGCTGTCAAAATGTAAGAATCAATGGATAGTGCCCAAGGTTAATTTTACAATTGTCTATTTTAAACTGTTGGAAATTATTTTTCTTAGTATCTGCCATTTATATTTTATGGTAAAATATAAACATTAAAATTTTCTCTATTATCATTATAAATAATCTTGTCTAAAAATGCCTAAAAACACAAACAAAACAAACAAACAAACAAACAAAAAAACAAAAAACATGCCTTGAAGGCATGCCTATTTTATTATCCAATTAATTTTTCTCTATTATTCTTTTTATGATGTTTCAGAAATAAATATTAGGCATTTTAGAATTGAGTGGGGTCTTAATCTTATCTCCACTCCAATACAACTGAATAATGAAAATATTTTTATTAGTAAGATTCTTCAAAAAACCAAAACATTCTTCGTCATTGGTGACTTTGGAGTAGAGAGGTGATAGGAAATGAGTAACAATCACAGATACTTATAGTGGGTCTTATAATGTTAAACACAATGCTAGCTAGTGAAAATACTGCATTGTGAAGATAATTAATCCCCTCCTAGAATGATATCTATGTACTGTTTTAATGCAATTTCATTGCAAAGGAAACATGTTATTTATTATTATTTTTTGCAAAATAATATCTTTATTTAAGCACCATGATTAGAAACATGATAGTAGTTCGGTTTCAGTCATAAAAAAAATACTCCCTTTCACCAGTGCAACATTCCTACCACCAATGTCCCCTCCTCCATCTTCATCCATCCCTGCCTGTATCTGAGACAGCAATTCTACCTCTCTCACTCATTACTATTGTCATAAGAGTAGTTATTATAGCATTTTGCACTCACAACTCTTTATGGTGAGCTTCATAGCATGAGTTGGTACTTTCCGCCCTCATCTCTATTGTCTTTGGGCATTATTACAATAATATCTTTAATTTTTCTTAAACCCATAGATGAGGGGCCGGAGCAGTGGCAGTAAGGCATTTGCCTTGCACGCAGCTGATCTAGGATGCACCATGTTTCAATCCCCTGGCGTCACAATTTCTGAGTAACCCCTGAGCATCACTGGGTGTGGCCCAACCCCCCCCCCCCAAAAAAAAAAACCCAAAACACATAGATGATTGTGACTATTCTGTGTCATCTATTTCCCTCTGACTTATTTCACTTAGTATAATAGTTTCCATAATCATATATGTATAGAAAAATTTCATGACTTCTCTTCTGACAGCTGCATTATATTCCATTGTGTATATGTACCACAGTTTCTTTAGCCATTCATCTGTTGAAGGGCTTTTTAGGTTGTTTCCAGAATCTGGCTATTGTAAATAGCTCTGCAATGTATATAGGTGTGAGGAAGGCATTTTTGTATTGTGTTTTTGTGTTTCTAGGGTATATTCCTAAGAGTGGACTAGTTGGATCATATGGGAGCTCAATTTCCAGTTTTTGAGGAATCTTCATATTGTTATTCAAAAGGCTGGACTAGATGGCATTCCCACCAGTAGTGAGTCAGAGTTCCTTTCTCTCCACATCCCCACCATTACTGATTGTTCTTGTTCTTGTGATGTGTGCCAGTCTCTGTGGTGTGAGATGTCACCTCATTGTTGTTTTGATTTGCATCTCCCTGATGATTAGTGATGTAGAGCATTTTTCATGTGCCTTTTGGCCATTTGTATTTCTTCTTAGAGCAAGTGTGTGTTCATTTCTTCTCCCCATTTTTTGATGAAGTTAGATGTATTATCTTGTGAAGTTCTGTCAGTTCCTTGTATAGCTTAGATCTTTTGCCCCTTATCTTATGGGTATTGAGTGAATAGTTTCTCCCATTCTGTGACTGGCCTCTGTATTCTAGTCACTATTTCCTTGGAGTTGCAGAAGTTTCTTAGCTTAATATAGTCCCACCTGTTTATCTCTACTTTCACTTGTTTGGAGAGTGATTTTTTTCCTCCTTGAAGATGCCTTTAGTCTCAATGTCATCGAGTGTTTTACCTACGTGTTGTTCTATATATCTTATGGTTTCAGGCCTGATATCAAGATCTTTAATCCATTTGGATTTGACCTTTGTGCATGGTGTTAGATGGAGGTCTGAGTTTGCTTTTTAGCATGTATCTGACCAGTTGTCACACACCAATTTTTGAAGAGACTTTCCTTGCCCCATTTTGCCTTTCTTGCCCCTTTATCAAAGATTAATTGATTTTATGTAGGGGTAACATTCTCTGAATACTCATGTCTATTCCATTGATTTGAAGGTCTATTTTAAAATAGCATGAGCTGTTTAATTTCCAGGTATTAAAGTTTTTCTTCTGTGTCCTTATAAACTTAACTTCTAATTTCAGTGCCTTGTGGTGTGAGAAGGTAGTCTGTAAAATTTCTATTCTCTTGACTTTATGGAGTTATGTTTTATGGGCTAGCCTATGTTCTATCCTGGGTATAATAAAATGGCCACTCCAGCTTTTTAAGGGAGTTGTTTGCTTGGATGTTTTCCTCAAGCTTTTTATTTTAAGTCTATGTTTGTTCTGACTATTCAGATGGGTATCTTGTAGGCAGCAGAAGGTTGAATACAGATTTTGGATCCATTTTGTCACTCTGTGTCTCTTAACTGGTGCATTTAGTTTATTGACGTTAACAGAGATAATGTCATCATTGTGTAGAATTTTAGTGTGTCTCTTTAGTCTGTCTTTTCTTTTCTTTTTTTTTGGGGGGGGGTTGGTTTTTGGGTCACACCTGGCAGTGCTCAGAGGTTATTCCTGACTCTATGCTCAGAAATCGCCCCTGGCAGGCACAGGGGATCATATGCCAAATGGGATGCCGGGATTTGAACCACAGTCCTTCTGCATGAAAGGCAAATGCCTTACCTCCATGCTATCTCTACGGCCTCAGTCTGTCTTTTCTTAAAGTAGACCTTTCAATTCGTCTTTCAGGCTGGTTTTGCATCTGTAAAGTTTCTGAGCTGCTGTTTATCTGTGAAGCTATGTATAGTTTCTTCAAACCTGAAAGTGAGTCTGGCTGGGTGCAGTATTCTAGGCACTTTATTTCATTGAGTTTTGTCACTATATCCCACTACTGCCTACTGGCCTTGCGGGTTTCTTGTGACCGGTCTGCTTTAAAATTTAAGGATGTTCCTTTAAATGTAATTTCCCTTTCTGATCTTGCTGCTTTCAGTATTTTATCCTATCTGTGGGATTCATCATTGTGACTAGGATGTGTCTTGGGGTGTTTTTTCTTTGGGTCTTTTTAGCTGGTACTCTTCAGGTGTGCATGATTTGGTTGCATGCAGTCTTTAGCTCTCATAGTTTCTCTACAATGACTGTTAATTCTTCCTGGGGATTTTCTTCCTGTGTTTCTGGGACTCCCATGATTCTTACATTGTTTCTGTTGAATTTATCAAAGACTTCTATTTTCATCTGTTCACATTCTTTGAGTATTTTTTTCCATTGTCTGATTGTTTGCTTTAAGGCTTTTTCCAATCTCTTTTATTGCATCAAGTTGTTATGCTTCTTATCTGCCAGTTCACTGATTCTGTCCTCAGCTGCTGTTACTCTGTTGGAGAGGCTTTCCATTGAGCTTTTCATTTCATCTATTGAGAGATTCAGAACTGTTATTTCAGTTTGGAGTTTTCTGATTTTTATTTTTGTGGTCTGTTCAGCTCAATCTATGCTTCTTTTGAGTTCTATGAACATCCTTTATATTATTTTTCTAAATCTTATCTGAGAGGCTAACTAGGTGGTTGACACTTTTCAGATCATCAGAGCTTCCATCTTCATTCTCTATGTATGGTGTTGGCCTACGTTTTTCCCATTGTTGTGCCTGTAGTGTGTTTTTTTATGTGCTATGGTGGGATTCATTGGCTAGAAGAAACACTTGGCTGTGAAGTGTATTGAAGCTGCTGTGCTCTGCTGGCTCCACCCTTTCTGGGCAGGGACTGCTCACCTCTGAAGAAGAGCCCCCAGGGAATGATCTGGAGGGGTGGAGCAAAGTCCAGGCTATAGGAGAATAGAAAATCAAAATTCACAATGTCTGCCATGTGAGAACACACAGCAGCACTCATTCCTCTCTTTGTGGACTGGGACCACTTAGTTAGAGAGTTAATCCATGTATTTGAAACTTAAGTAAGGTTCTCTGAAATAGCTTGTCTTGATTATGAGGCAGCAGTAGAAAAAATATTTTAATACATATTAAGACATTTTAAGGAATTCAATATTCTCAGGAATTGTAGTGTCTTCTTTTCATGCATAGAATTAAAATATTACTCTTAACACCTTTTTCCTACTAGGGATACATGAGATTTCCTGATGTTAAACCATCCTTGCATTCTTGGGATGAAACCTACAATAACAACAACAACAACAACAAAAGAAATTAGAAAAGAAGTTAGAGAATCCTGAAAATTTGTGCTCTATATTGTAAAGCATACATTAAATTCATTATAAAAACTTAAATTCTGGGGCCAGCATGGTGGCGCTAGAGGTAAAGTGTCTGCCTTGCAAGCACTAGCCTAGGACGGACCACGGTTCAATCCCCAGGTGTCCCATATGGTCCTCCAAGCCAGGAGCGACTCCTGAGTGCATAGCCAGGAGTAACCCCTGAGCGTCACTGGGTGTGGCCCCCCCCCCAAAAATTTAAACTCTTCCAGTACAAATTAAAGAAATTACACATAATAGTTTCAGTCAAAACAGGATTTTTTTATTAATATACTGATATAACAAACAGAACCCAAGACAGGAACATGAAAAACCTGGATCACTCATTCCTTGGGGCCGGAGAGATATTATGGAGGTAAGGCATTTGCCTTGCATGCAGAGGGATGCTGGTCCGAGTCCCAGCATCCCATATGGTTTCCCGAGCCTGCCAGGAGCCATTTCTGAGCATAGAGCCAGGAGTAACCACTGAGCACTGCCAGGTGTGACTCAAAAACCAAAAACCAAACATAAAAAAAGGCTCATCTCTAAAAGTCACTAAATTTCTCTGACTTTTATTTTCTCCATGAAAATTCAAATATTGACATAAATCCATATCAAGTTTTATAAAGTGTTTTTAATGATTAGGTTCTACAGCTAAAAAATGCTTCCATGATTATTTGCATTAGTTCTGATTTTTGAAAGGAAAATGATTTCTGTTTCCTATGGCTGTGAACAAATAAGATAAAATATATTTTTTGTATACCAACTATTATAGTATATGCTGACATGTCATTTTATTTAATCTTCATTACCATCATCTAAAGCACATACCATTTCTAAAAGAGCTATAAATTGAAGAGCTCTAGTGGATTATATTTATAATTAAATGTCAGAAATATTTAAATTCAGGTCTAAAATATTTCAAATATAAAAATGTTTATAGCAAAAACTCTGACAATTCAAACTCATTGCACTCATGATTCATAATTAATTTTATTATTTAACTTATAATGAACAATTATAAAAGTTCCAAGTTTTGACTCAAAAGAGCAGAATATGTCTTTATCTTTTTAAAAATATACTAGAAGGATTTGTCATTGGCCATTGAATCATGTCTAATTTATGAAATTTTAGAATATTTTGGCCAGTTTTATGATGAATGATTTTCAACCAAAAAGCAAATACCTTACAGATAAGAAATATCTAAAGCAGGTAGCAAATAGCAATGATCTTTCAACTTTCATGTTTTTGATACAGTAAAGTATCGTAAATCTCCAATTCCACAATAAGAGTTGCATTAGCTGACTGTGTAACATTTCTCATCATTAGGATATTGTTGCAAGTCAGCCCCTGAAGAGGTTGACTGATGGAGGGATGGAGGATGAGGTCTTTCCCCTCCAGCTCAGAGCACGCGTCTGCCACCCTGTTCAGTCGGCGATTCTGAGGTGAATCGACGGGTAAACAGCTTGCAGACAGTCAGACTTGTGGAAATATTAGCTTTATTCGGCGGACAAGACTGAAGTCCAAAGACTTAGCATAAGTTCCAGCCAAAAAGCCTCTCGCCTTCCACAGACCCTTGTTTTTATCCCCCAGAATCAGGTACCACCCAATGGTGGAATCAGATACCACCCAATGGTGGAAGCAGAATCAGGTACCACCCTAGGGTGGGGGCAGAATGCCAGGTCACACCCTAGGGTAGGGCACAATCACTGATCAGGATAGGGTCAGTAACATAATAATCCCCTAAAATATTTACATACACAACAATTCCCCCATTTGTTTTTAGTAAACAAACAATATTGTCTACAATTATTAAAGGAAAAACTAGTCAATAATAAAAGAGCGGCTGTTTGCATAAGCGCATCACAGGAAAATGTAAAGAAAAACTTCTAAACTGTCTAAAGCCAGAAACATGTATCAAGGAATCAACTACAAGCTCCTGAGAAGATAAATGTAAAACGTACATAGACCTTTCGAAGAGAGGCCAGAAAGGTTGTGTAGCAGGCGAGAAGAAGCACCTTTTCTTTATTTTTTTTTTTTGTTGTTGTTGTTGGTTTTTGGATCACACCTAGCAGTGCTCAGGAGTTACTCCTTGCTCCACGCTCAGAAATCGATCCTGGCAGATACCGGCATTCGAACCAATGACCTTCTGCATGTGAGGCAAATGCCTTATCCTCATGCTATCTCTCCGAATCCATTTTCATTCAAGTCCAGGTAGACCAGAAAGCCCATCTTTGAGGTCATTGAATTAGGCCCTTATTTTGGAGGAAGAAGCTTATACCCCCTGCACAGTGGGGGATCACTGCAATGATGATCAATAGGCTTCTGAACTTAATCCAAGTTCTTAATCCAGGCTGAAGTTGATCTTGAGCAGATTACAAAAATCATTTCTCTTAAGATTCAGCCCAGGAGCAAAGGTATTTCTGTTAATCTTCCCTACTATAGAAACCCCCACAGGGGCCTTGATGCAACAGGATATTATCTGAACCTTTCATGTATCTGTGAAAAAATGTTGGGTGTGCATGCATTATGAAAAATGGCATGACTCAATATCACATTGGAGGACAAAGGGAATCATCACACCAGGACCTTCTCAATTCTTGACTAGTATTAGGATACAGTAAAATAATTCTCCTTTGGGTTCTTCAAAGGCTGGTGAGTAAGTAACACAGTATTAGACAGCAAATGAAAAATCATATTAGCATGGAGAATTTACATGGAAACAAATGAAAGAAAAACAGAGTAGACTTCAGATATTTATCTAGTGCTTGAAAATTGGGGACATCAAGAAATGAGTGTTTAGCATAATCACTTCCATTTTTACTCTGAGCCTAAAATGAAGAGATTCTCTTCATGAATAATGATTCTGAAAGACTCTTCTGAAAAATTCACTGATAAATCTACTCTTTAAATTATTCTTCTAGCACACAAAAAGGGAGAACAGTATTATTTAATTTAAGAAAAAGACTAAGGGCAGACAATGCTAAGACATCTTAATATCTAGGATCTTCACTCGTCTTAAATAAAGATAATCTGCTTTCCAAAGTAAAGGGAGCAGTTTATTTTAAGGCTCCCTGAAACCCTTGGTTTCCCACTCCAAAGTTAACAGGACCAAAAAGAGTGACCCCATACTGATAGAAAACAAGCATCAGACAAATTAACAGGAGAATAAGCTAAAATAAATATGACTGCATACTGCTTCCTGTATATAGGGTAGAGACATAGTAAGACTGAATTAATTCCCCTCTCAGCTTCAGACACTCTGTTCTAGAACAGATGAGCTATCTAGAACAGAGATAGGGTTGGAAAAAAGAGGGAAAAGGTCAGTTTGAAAGGCTACTGGAGAAGACACAGTTATGATTATTATGTTCTGCCTTCTCCATTGGAAAACAAAGAGGCTATTATGTTTTTTCTAAAAAGACTCTGGGAGATTCCTTACAAAGCTTTTGCATCTTTAAGTATCCTTTTCAAAAAAAATAAAAAAAAAAGACTTTAGAGTCTCTCCTATGAAAGTAAATGTTTTGCAAAAACATTCTTTGGAGAGGAATATTTTTGCTCCCAGATAAAAGAATCTATTCACCTTTTGGCTTCCAGAAAAAAAAATGTATACCATTTCTCTCTTGTTTGGCTTGACTATAGGTCTCTCTTTGATAGTTGTTCTCTTTCAAAGAATCTATTGCTTTTAAATTTTAAGCAACTCTGGGACTTATTCCAAGCTTGTTTCTTCACATATCTAGAAAATCTGAGACATTCTATGCCTGGGAGAATGATTCCATCATAGTATTACCTGTTTACTCAGAAAGTATTCAGATTTTTTGAATATGACTTCTGAGAATTCCCTTTCAGGTGCCAAAAAACCTAGGTATGATATTTTTTAAGTTGAAAATACTTTCCAAAGTGGCATCTTGTAAACTTTGAAGAAAATCTTATGTTATTTCCATTTTTCAGATGTAGAACTAAAGTTTTGAGTATTGAGATGGCTAATTAATGCAAGGTATATAGATTCAGAAGTTAATTTGGCTCCTAAGTCCATGTACTTTTGTGATGCCTTCAGATTTAACTTTGATCTTTGTTCTGTCACTTTGTTCTATGACTTATAAGGCAGGAAGTGATCTAGTGTTCCACTACTTTGCAGATGAGATTTCTAAGGCAAATATCCAAAATTTTGCAGATGTATATGACTTTCCCACTAAAAGATGATGTTTCTTTTAAATATCCCTTTTAAATTCCATTTGCTTTTTCTTTGAGAAATTTCTTTTTTTTCTGCCCACAGCTAAACAAAGAAAAAAATTTGCCTTCAAGTTTATTTCTTACTTATATCTTACTTCTAAACATTTTATTGTTAGTAAATCTTATAAAACCTATTAAAAACTCTACAATTTCTTGGGACTTTCTTGTATTTTCTTTGAGTTTTAACGTGTATGATATTTTAAATGCATTTTATTAAACTCAAAGAATTTTAATGTAGCATTCGATTCTGAACTTTCTCGAGAAACTTATTGCTATTGAAGTATTAAAACTTCAACAGTCTTTCTGATTGAAATCGACCTCTGTTCTATTGCCAATAAAATACAATGCTTCTTATGTGTGAATAAAACGTTTATAAGTATATAAATTGTTTTCATTCTCCAAGCCTAGATGTTAAAAGTTTTTATGCTTTTTCCTGAAATGTGATTGTTATGTAGTTATAGCACTGATATCTGTTTATTTCAAATCATCTTTGTATGGCCTGAGTGTCCTTTCATAAGCAGTTCAATATATGTGACCTGAGAATCTTGCTATCTTCCAATTCATGTCATAAATAAATAGAAAATAAAGTAAAATGAAGTCCAAGTCTAAATTTTATCCCTAAATATTTTTTGCCCTTTGGAAAAGACTTCTAAATTTACTGCTTTTATATAATTCTTTATTTCAGTCATTGATTTAAAAATACAAAAGAATTATCTTTACTTCTGTAGATCATAAGTCTGACTCAGATCTCACTGACCTAAATCAAAATGTTCACTAGGCTGCATTTCTTTACTCAATCTACAGGCAGGAATCTTCTTTCCTTATTCATTCCACTACTTGGACAGATTTATTTATTTACACTTGTAAGGCTTAGATCCCCATTTCTTTGTTGCCTATTGGACATTCTTGAATTCTATAAAAAACAGTTATGGTTTCTTGATCTGTTGACTCTTTTGTCTTCAAAATCAGGCCCCTGTTGAGATTCTTTGGCTATTATATTTAAGTCTATATCTGCAGATATATATTGATTCCAAAGAAAAAAGAAACATTAGAAATAGAGTATATCTGGTTTCACTAGGTCTGCAAGTCTTCTAGGTTTGTTTTAAAATTTGTTGTTTTGTTATAAAATTACCTTTAAAAAAATAAATTATTTAAATGTTAGCTAGAAAATTAAAAAAATTAAATCTAGTTTATGAAAAAAGAATTTTACTAACTCAGGCTGAGAACAAATTAGAGGTTGAATTTTGCTAATTTAGTTTAAAAATGCAATAGAAATGTGTATTCTTGGTTGTTGATCATCAAAATAACTGAAGTTTCTACTTTACACTTGAAATGTAAAACAAAGCAAGGAAAGCATAATCACAATAAACATAAGTACGTTGAAACAATATATTAAAATATCTCGTTATATAAAAATTATAAAATACAAAATAAATATTTTGTTTATGTCCTTGTTTATTGGCACATAGTTTCCAAGATTCTTAAAAATTTCATGTGATGATAGTGTCTTTTTATGTAGATAAGACGTCTGAAACTGAACTCCTTATTGGCTTCAGATGGGGCTAGTTTCCAAAAAGACTAAAGAATTTGTCTTTTATAATTAGAACTAAAGTTTTTAATATCATTTCTGATGTTTAAAGTTTCTGTAACAGTTATCATTCCCTACTCTGACATTCATTTCTGCATTTCATTTCAATATGTACATTTTAATGACACCTATTATTTCTGCGAATTATAACCTTTTCAGTTCTATCTACTTAATTTTCATAGTTTTACTACAGATCCATCCTTGTTTGTTTGTTTGTTTGTTTTTGGGCCACACCCAGCATTGCTCAGGGGTTACTCCTTGCTGTCTGCTCAGAAATAGCTCCTGGCAGGCACAGGGGACCATATGGGACACCAGGATTCGAACCAACCACCTTAGGTCCTGAATCGGCTGCTTGCAAGGCAAATGCCGCTGTGCTATCTCTCAGGGCCCGGGCCCTACATCCTTGTAATTGCATTTCTATTTAATAAAAATCATACTTAGTTATTTTCCATACTGTGTCAAATCAGTATTTACAATTCTTTACGTTAACACTGCTTCCTGTCTCTTGATTCTCATGTGTAGACACTGGCGTTTAGATATCTATGATGATCTTTATTTGTAAGGTCAGAATATTTTTTTGTATGTAGGAACTCACTGGATCCAATTAAAGGAAGTTTACTGTACAGGGAGAGTTTCTTTCTGTCTTCACTAGTAGTTATGGATTTCAAGACATTTTAAATCCTCTCATTTTGTCTGGGTCAAAATATAAACTAGAGACTCAGCTTCCTCTCTGGTGCTATCTCTACAATTTTATTGCCTGGTGACTGTATCTGTAGGTGCCTGTAGAGAGCCTAGATCTTTCCACTCTGGTTACCCACAACTTTAGTTTCTTTAACCCAGACTTCCTTCCACTGTAGATTCAGGTCCAGAATCCTTCAGACAAACTCGGATCTTTCGTGGATGGTTTCTCTGGTTCAGGGATGAATGGAAAATGCCCATTCTTCTGAGGCCTGTGCCAGGTCGTTATGTCAATGTTCAGGGTGTAAGTTCCCTTTGCACTACAAGATTTGTGTGTTCCAATCTCTATTAGATAGATCTTATTTGAATGTATAGTATTTTCCCATTTTAATGTGCCTATGCAAAAAAGGAACAATGCCATGTGGCATTATTGGTGCATATGGCGGCCATAAGAACAAGTCCAACAATTCCCATGACATGGTTCAATCAAAAGCATTAAACTGGGAGACTCTTTCACCAAAATTCCTTATTGAACAACTCATAAAGAGAAGATAAAAAGTGGTTAGAATCGTCGCTGTATAAGAGAATAATTAGTAAGACTTATAGCTGTCAGAGAAAAAAAAACACATAAATATTCAAAAGAAATACGTGTCCATTTTATGTCTTTTGAAATAGTTGGAGGTTGTTACAAACAATGCACAGCTTTGGTCTGTGATTAGGACTGTGCAGTACTGAAGTTAAAAAGAGTAATGTGGGTTTGTGATGTTTGGGGGGGTGAGAGAGTTAAGGAGTAAAAAATGAGCTTTATAGGGGTGTGGGTAGGGCAGAATACAAAATGGTCATTCTGGATATGCAATTATAACATAAGGATATGGGATACTCTTAATACATGCAGTGCACGCGGGGGCACTAGCCCCCGATCGGTTTTCAACATGTAGACCGGTCAGAAATTGCCAGTGACAAACAGTGCAACCGAGCAAATCTCAGCACACCCCAAGTAAGAAAACACCATTTCTGGCCACCTGGGCTGCCATCCCAGGAAGGCCTGGAGGCCAGGGGCAGAAGAGGGGACGGCTGGGGGCCTATCAAGGCTGCCAGCGCAACCAAGTTAGGGAGAAGGCCTTCCACATGGGTCTTCCCAAACCCCATGCCGGCTAGAGCTAGCCTCCAGCTCAAGAAAAGATCAATAGAGAGCCGGAAGCCAGGATCTGCCCGCCCTCCACCCTGTGCCCTTCCCAACCTAGTGCTGGGGGAAAAGTGGGGAAAGCTTAGGACTCCATCCAGGAGGGACTCCCCGACACCCACCTTGTCTGGTCGCCTGGGCTGCCACCCCAGGAAGGCCTGGATGCCGGGTGCAGAAGAGGGGACGGCTGGGGGCCTATCAAGGCTGCCAGTGCACTCAAGTTAGGGAGAAGGCCTTCCACATGGAGTCTCCCCAAACCCCATGCCGGCTAGAGCTAGCCTCCAACTCAAGAAAGCATCAACAGAGCGAGATTCATCTTTTGTATTTAAGTAGAGAACATGTGAAAAGCTTCTGAGAATGACAGAATTTTATAAAGGACCATTTTTATTCAGCCTATGCTGTAAACCAAGTTTAAAAAAGGGGTAAAGGGGGTTATCTCAGAGGTTCAGAGTATCTTCCTTGCAAATGTTTGGCCCACAGATCTGACAAGTGCTCTGAGCTCTGTCCCAGTTGTTTGTGAATGGAAGATATGCTGTCTGGGTTACCTGGTGTTGCAAGTGAGTTGTGATTGCACCACAACCAATATACATAAGTAGCCAACTATGAAAAAGAGTCCAGAAAGTCCAGAAGTCAAGTCCAGAAAGTGAGAATCCATGGCTTGTACATGTGTGAGTAGTGTGGCAATTTCTGGGAGCTCCACAAACAGAATCATAATGAGCACACCGTTAAGTACCACAACTAGATGTCTCTGTGTGTAAGTGTATGAGAGAGTGAGAAAGAGAACTTCCAATCATTGCAAAAATAACAATAAAATATAGAGCTAAAACTATTATCTATCACTATTTTGTTTGAATTGAAACAACTAGTGGATGGCAAAGCCAATCTTTTGGTTGCCAGACCAATGTTCTTTTCATTATACCTGCTCGCAATTTAGGAATAAGTCAGCAAAATCTTTAGGCATAACTAACCGGAGTCCAGGGCCTTTAAATGAAAATAAAATAACTAAAAGCGTAATTGGCTTTACTTAAGCTATTAGCAAATAGCACTAATTTGTAAAGAGGTGTTAGCAATAACAACTCTTTCTTGAATTATCTCTGATTAAAATGCCATGGTGTCTGTTGATGAAAACAGTGTGTTAAAGAGAAAGAAAACTTGTAGCTTCATTTCTTTTTAATGAAGTAGAATTTGGCATTCATGTAAAAAATTTTAAATGTGGTTTAATTTCATGGTGTCCATTTCTATATTTCATGCTATTGGATAGTTGAGGGAAAATACAGAGAATGATAAGAATTTTTCGGGACTAATTATATTAGTAGATACCTTATGATGTTTATAAAGTGCCAAACATTTTCTGCATGGATTATGCGTTTGAGCCCATGTAATTTTCACAATAATATCCTTATTTAAATACGATTCTAATATATATTTTTAAAGAAGAAAAAAAAACGAGAACAAAGCATTTGTCTGTCATGGTACAGACTCAGATTTGATCTTCAGCAAAACATATGCCATCTGAGCACCTCTAGTGGTCAATACTGAACACAAAGCCAAGAAAAGCCAAGGAACACTTCTGGGTTTTCCCCCTTGCCCACCAATTAAAAGCAAGTAAACAAACAACCATAAGAGTACAGGGTAAGTATCTTGCCTATGCATATGGTTCTATCCCTGGCACCATATATGATGCCATAAGCCTTTTCAGGAGTGATTCCTAAACACAGATTCAGGAGTAATTCCTGAGCATTGCCAGATGTGACCCAACTTCTCCCTAATAAAAACCAACCAAACAAAAAATCCACAAGCAAATAAATAGGCTTAGGCAGGTTAATCAGTATGCTCTGGGTCAAACAAATAGAACACAAACAAAACTTTTTCAATATTAATTGCCAAAATGAATTATTTTACAAACGTGTATGTTTAAATTATTTATATTTAAATACACATTTAAATATAATTTATCAATTATATTTAAATTATTATTTTAAATTAAAAGTAATTTTTACAGGTGAATGGTCAACATTTGATCTACCGAAGTCTAAGCCAAGTCACTATGCAGTTTTCAGGGTGTAAGATCCCACAGCAGTATAAAATTTTGTGTGTTCCTATCTCTATTAGATAAGAACTTATTTGCATATGCGAACTTTTCCCATTTTACTGTACCTATACAAAAAGGAACAGTACCACAAGGTATTACTGGTGCATGTGGGAACCAAGTATGAGACCAATAATCCCCATACCTTTTTCTTACATGAACTCGAAACAGATACTTATCTACTAGGATTCACTACTAAACAGATTCCAAGGATGGGGGAAATTGGCACTACATAAGAAGATATTCAATAAAGGTTAAGCCTATTAAAGAAATACATTTAAAGAAATATTCAAAGGGGATGAATATGTCCCCTTTAAGTTCTTTTGAAATAGTCAGGGGAAGGGTAAATTCAGGAGCTCAGCTTTAACTTGTGATTTGGCTTTGTGGAGTCTATGGAAAATGGCTCCCAGCAGTCACATACCAAAATGTCCTCAAGTGGGGAACTTTTCAGCAACTGAATCTGGTAGTATTGAGCATTCACCCTTGAACCATGGATACCATCTACGGAAACATCATAATTCCTACACCATCACCAAGAACAAAAATTCTACCAATGAAGGCCCTAATACAGCCATCGCACCGACTTACTCCAAAGAGGGTTCTTATGACACGCTGATGACCTGGTAATAGCAACAGTCTGCTTTTAGGACAGGATTCCCTGCAATGCTACCTAATGGTGAGACAAAACCAGGAGACCCTAAGTGTCACCCAGACTCAGACATAGGACTTGTATAGAAACCAGGGTCTATAACTACAGAAACCTGACAGCAACAACCGTAAAGGTCAAGAGCTCTTACGGGGACCACAGAGAATGGCCATGGGGTTAGACAACCTAGCATGCCTGGAGCCTGGATTTGGGATTATGCCAGAATACTTCATGAGTAAGGTTCCCCTGGTTTTAGGCCAAAGGTTTTTCTTTTTGACTTCTCTCATATTTTGTTGTGCCTATGCAAACAAACTGCCACACACACGCATCTTTTATTCAGTGTATCTCCTATCATTAAAAAAAACAAGGGAGCTTACTAAACCTTCTGCTACTGTAATAATGACTATATTGGTGATACAATAATTATCACACGTATACTTGCTTATGAACTTTTTCGTCTTCTTTGTACATATTATTTTTTGTAATTTTGTATTTTCTTTTTTCTCTCTTTCTTTCTTTCTTTCTTTCTTTCTTTCTTTCTTTCTTTCTTTCTTTCTTTCTTTCTTTCTTTCTTTCTTTCTTTTCTTTCTCTTCTTTTTCTTTCTTCTTTCTTCTTTCTTTCTCTTCCTTCCTTTCTTCCTCTCTTTCTTTTCTTTCTTTCTTTTCTTTCTTTCTTTCTTTCTTTTCTTCTTTCTTCTTTCTTTTTTTCTTTCTTTCTTTCTTTCTTTCTTTCTTTCTTTCTCTTTCTTTCTTTCTTTCTTTCTTTCTCTTTTTCTCTTTCTTTCTTTTTCTTTCTTCTTTCTTTCTTTCTTTCTTTCTTTCTTTCTTTCTTTCTTTCTTTCTTTCTTTCTTCTTCTCTTTTTCTTTTTTTTCTTTCTTTTTTTTCTTTTTCTTTCTTTTTCATTTTCTTTCTTTCTTTTCTTTCCTTTCTCTTTTCTTCTTTCTTTCTTTCTTTCTTTCTTTCTTTCTTTCTTTCTTTCTTCCTTCCTTCCTTCCTTCCTTCTTTCTTTCTTGCTTTCTTCCTTCCTTTCTTCCTTTTTCTTTCTCTTTCATTTTCTTTCCCTCCCTCCCTCCCTCCCTCCCTCCCTCCCTCCCTCCCTCCCTTCCTCCCTTCCTCCCTCCCTCCCTCCCTCCCTCCCTTCCTTCCTCCCTTTCCTCCCTCCCTCCCTTCCTTCCTTCCTTCCTTCCTTCCTTCCTTCCTTCCTTCCTTCCTTCCTTCCTTCCTTCCTTCCTTCCTTCCTTCCTTCTTTCCTTCCTTCCTTCCTTCCTTCTTTCTTTTTTAATAACTTCGCTCTCTTGAGGTGAAGCAATAGCAAAGTGGTAGGGCGTTTGCCTTACATGCTACTGACCCAGAACATACCTGGGTTCAATCCCTTGTGTCCCATATGGTCCTTAAGACAGGAGCAATTTTTGAGCACAGAGCAGAAATAACACCTGAGAGTCTTCGGGTGTGGCCCCAAAACCAATAAAATAAAATATAAAATAAAATAAACAACTTCATTTTCTGTCATCCTAAAGCAAATGTATTATGATCAGTTATGTCAACTATGTAACACACTTTCTTCAAATAAATAAATTAAAATAATTATAGAAAAAGGAGCCAGGTGGTGGCGCTAGAGGTAAGGTGCTTGCCTTGCCTGTGCTAGCCTTGGACGAACTGCGGTTTGATCCCACGGCGTCCCATATGGTCCCCCAAGTCAGGAGCGACTTCTGATTGCATAGCCAGGAGTAACCCCTGAGTGTCACCAGGTGTGGCCCAAAAACCAATAATAATAATAATAATAATAATAATAATAATTATTATTATTATTATTATAGAAATGAACATAAGCAAGAAGACTTTAACATGAATATTTACTCATATCAACTTCTGCAATTATTTCATTTTCTTTTTATTTGTTTTTTTGGGGGCCACACTCAGTGACACTCAGGGGTTACTCCTGGCTATGTGCTCAGAAATCACTCCTGGCTTGGTGGACCTTATGGGATGCCAGGAGATCGAACCACGGTCTGTCCTAGGCTAGCGCATGCAAGGCAGAGGCCTTACTGTTTGCACCACCGCTCCGGTTTCTGCAATTATTTCTGAAGACAGTTTTTCCAAGTTTGAGTCTATTTTCTCAAAGAGTTACTAACATCCATTCATGATTTTGATCTTCCTTCCTCCTCTTTGCAGGAGACTAGTTTTTTGGTTGATATTCTTCAGCAGGGCATGACTTAATAAAGAAAAATCATTGACATTTATGTAGGTAGACAAGCAGGACCATAAAACTCTTCAGCGATCAAGACACACCATAGCCAAGTGCCAATGGCAACATTATTGCATAGTCTCTACATGAATCCACATTGCTGTCATCTGTAATCAGTTACACTCATTGAATAGTTTTGTGTGATTGTCGCCTTCAGTGAGGTTCCTAGCTAAGGATGGCAGTTAAAAAAAGAGAAATAGCTTTAGAAAATTGAAATTAAAAAAAGTAACTGTGAAATTGGAGATGGCAATAGAAAAAGAAAAATTTGATGTAGGGGATACAGAGAGATGTAGAGTTTGTTGGACTGAATAAAAAACATGGAGATTGTAAAAGTAAATATAATAATATGTTCTTAAATTGAATTAAATAAAATATGGTCCTACTCAAAATTCTTTTGCCGATAAACCAGAATGATTTTCAAACAGCTAAGCCTAAATTATAGCATACATAGCACATTATAGGACAGGATATCTTTGATGATCAGTGTTTCACTTTTATTTTTATATCTGAGTTTTATAAGTGACACATTAATAATATGACTACGATGCTAATATTAGACAGCAAGTATCTAACACGACTTTATTCTTTAGTAGAAAAAATAGCTCAACTTTGAAAAGATTGCAGTTCAGGATTGGATATTTCCTCAAGTTTTAAGGGTATATTTCAAATCTTAATAGAATGAAAAAATCTGTGGATGGGCTAGTGTTTGTACAGGTATTGATAAAGACTGATTTATTTATGTATTCTTTTTTTATGTTGCTTTACAAGGCAAGTGTTTGACAAATGTTGATGCCATGAAAAGTTGTTCTTAAGTGATTATTTAAAAAAATATTGGAATAGTATTCATTTAATACTGATTTTTACTCTCAGCATCAGAACTCCTAAAGCTTGAATTTGTTTTTTGTTTGTTTATTTTTTGGGCCACACCTCAATGACACTCAGGGGTTACTCCTTATTCTGTGCTCAGAAATCGCTCCTGGCTTGGGGGACCATATGGGATGCTGGGGGAACGAACCGAGGTCCGTCCTAGGTCAGCAAAAAGCACGTTCTACCGCTGTGCCACTACTCCGGACCCAAATTCATAAAGTCTTTTGATCATAGAAGCTTTTATTATTTTTGTTGATTTATTGGACACAATACATAAATCTGCTTTTACACCTCTTTACATTCATTTCTTAATTTATTTTTGACTCTATTGTGTTGTCTATATTTCTGTATCTTCAAATTATTTCAAAAGCATGTAGGGTAACAGTTTCTTAATAAATAATGTGAAAAAGAACATTATCTATCATTAATTTATTTTATTTTTGGGCCACACCTGGTGATGCTCAGAAGTTACTCCTGGCTCTGTGCTCAGAAATCACTCCTGACTTGGAGGACCATAGAGGATGCCAGGGATGGAACCGAGGTCTGTCCTGGGTCAGCCACATGCAAGGCAAACTCCCTACCACTGTGCTAATGCTCTGGCTTCTGTACCATTAATTTTTATAAGGGACTCCAAAATATAAAGAGCAGAGGACTCAGCAATAGAAACAGATAAGAATGGAGAATTTGGGATAAAATATTACTCTAATAAAGAAAAAGGAGAAAAATTAAGTATATAGTTAAAGTATTAAAGTGACACTGCACAAATGCTATCAAAAATAATTAAGCACACACGCCATGTATGATTTTAGATTTTAAGGATAGTATATACTGGAAAAACTTTCACAAAACTTAGATATATGGGCTTTTTTCATGTAAACCATTATAAGATAACTCATAGTAGCCAACATGAGTATTCTAAGGACCAAAGTAAATGTGTTCTATATTTTCTTTTATTTATTCAAAGGCCGGATTTTTGGAATTGAACTTTAGTAGCTACTGAAATGGTACTATACTACAACTTAAGACCAGGAAGATGTCCTGATGACCTCATCCTCTTTATCAAAGTTTAGCAACTGCATCAGTTAGACCAGATAAAGCTAACAGGCAATAACAAATAACCTTCCATATTTAGGGTCTTGGAAGCATCAAGCTGAACTCTCACCAATGTTTTTTTTTTTTTTTTAATCATGAATTAACAGGCTGTGTCAACTGCTGTTTTCATGTCTTCATCCATGGATATAAACTGATGTAGATGCTGCTAACAGGCCCTTGGTAGACTCACAATAGAAGAAAAACAGAAACAAAGAAACTCAGGTACTGGATTGGAATCCTTATGCTGAGAAGGGGCAACTATTCCAATTTCAGGTTCCAGTGCAAGTCATGTGATTAATCTTATATCAAAAGCACAGTAATTTATAATCCTAGAGATGATCTGGATATTCTGACTAATTCGAATCCAAATTTTGTGTTGAATCTTTCATTGAAACTGGTATTGTGTTTAGCACTGACACTATAGAACTATTCAGAACATGTCCTTATCAGATTTGGTGGTCTTTAATCTGCACAGATAGATGGTTCCTCTATTGTCTTTTGTCTTTTCCTTTCTCTATTTTCTCTAATATTTCTCTATTGTAGGAGACCTACATTCGGAAGCAATAGATTTGAAACAAAAGCCTATCACCAAAACCTACTAACTTTAAATTTACTTTGTTTGTTTGTTTGTTTGTTTTTTTGTTTTGGTTTTTGGGCCACACCCGGAGGAGCTCAGGAGTTACTCCTGGCTGTCTGCTCAGAAACAGCTCCTGGCAGGCACGGGGGACCATATGGGACATCGGGATTCGAACCAACCTCCTTAGGTCCTGAATCGGCTGCTTGCAAGGCAAACGCCACTGTGCTATCTCTCCTGGCCCCCCCCCTTTTTTTTTGTATTTTGGGCCACTCCTGGTGATGCTCAGGGGTTACTCCTGGCTATACACTCAGAAATCGCTCCTGTCTTGGGGGACCATATGGGATGCTGAGGAATTGAACTGCGGTACGTCCTGGGTCAGCCACATGCAAGGCAAACGACCTACAGGTGCGCCATCTCATGACCCTTTTTAAAATTGCTTTTAAAAGGATACATATAAAAACATAAGTGATCTGGAAAATAAGGTAGGTGTTATGTGATATATGTTTATCTCAGCACATTGTTGCAAGAATAAAATCATTTTCTTTTTAACAGGGCCCTGAAATCTGATAAATATTGAGTAAAGTTTATCTATTATTAGTAGCATAAGTTCTAGTATAATGTCTTTATCCTGTTGCACATCTACTATTTGATCAGTCATAAAAAGAATTTACGTCCTTAAAATAATTCAAAAAGAGACTACGTGAAATGTCTTTTTTTTTCCTGTTGTATTTATAATGTGCACCAGTATTTCTCAACTCATTGCCATCGGGCACCTGGTGGGATCCCAGAATGTTCTAAGAAGAGCACAAATGAAAATAATATTAATGAAAATCGATGGCTTTTGACTAGGTGGCCACAGGGTAGGTGTGGGGAGTGTGTAGGTAAGAAGCAAAGTTGAAAGAAGACCAGCATCAAAAAAATGTTTGCGAGCCGGAGAGATAGCATGGAGGTGGGGCGTTTGCCTTGCATGTAGAAGGACGGAGGTTCGAATCCCAGCGTCCCATATGACCCCGATACTACAACTCCTGGCCTGCCAGGAGCGATTTCTGAGAATAGAGGCAGGAGTGACCCCTGAGCATTGCCTGGTGTGACCCCCCAAAAAAGACCCCCTAAAATTTTTGAGAAATACCAATGTATGATGGTTTATGTAAGTGAATTTTCCACACCACTCTAATATTATCTAGCATCATTAACTGTCAATCTCATTATAGTTTATTCTATAGATTTAGTTGACCACGTTTGCCAGTATTTAGAGGTCCTATAAATGTAATTTAATTATTTCAAACAGCAATCTCTCCTGAATTAAAATGTTGTAGTAAATCAGAAAATGTTTTAAAATTGAAGGGCTGAATATTTCATGAAATATGGTTTGAATTTAATAAACTCTAGACTGTTAGCAATAATTTGAATCTCCAAAAAGTCAATATGTTTGGCAAAGTTTGTCAACTCATAACCAGAAGTGCTTTTGTGCCCTTAAATATTGTTGTATTAGAACAAAAGAGAATGATGTTGATTATTTCAGCTTTAATAATCATTTTATAAATAAGATAAAGCTTTTAGGAGTGGAAAATTATTCAATATACTATATATATAATTGAGTTGGTATTTCTTTATGTGTTATCATGTTACTGAGTTGTCAAGAAATATTCTGTGTATATTCATTCTTTGTATTCTTTCAACAAATATTTTAAATAAAAATCTTATGATTATAAATTTGTTTTTATAAAAATAAAACATGGAGTGACAGCATAGCAGTGAGGATGTTTGTTTGTCTTGTATGTGGCTGACCTGGGTTCAAGCCTTGGCATCCTCTCACAGGTGTCCTCAAACTTTTTAAACAGGGGGCCAGTTCACTGTCCCTCAGACCATTGGAGGGTCTGACTATAGTAAAAACAAAACTTATGAAGGAATTCTTATGCACACTGCATATATCTTATTTTGCAATGAAGAACAAAACAGATACAAATACAATATGTGGCCCTCGGATCATAGTTTGAGGACCACTGCATGGTCCTCAGAGTCTGCCAGGAGTAATTTCTGAGCACAGAGGTAGGAGTAACTTCTCAGTGCTGCTGGGTGTGGGCCCCAAACCAACTAACAAACAAAAGAATCTGGTACTGGAGTAATAATACAGGGGTAGGGCATTGCCCTTGCATGAGGCTGACTCAGGACAGACCTGGTTCAATCCCCGATATTCCATATGGTTCCCTAAACCTGCTTGGAGCAATTTCTGAGAGTAGAGCCAGGAGTAACCCCAGAGCACAGTTGGGTGGGTTTAGCCCAAAATCCAACCCTCTCCCCCCAAAAAAAAAAACCTAATAAATAAAATGTGGAAAGAATATCCCCTCCAAACATCTCAGGAAAATACAAATTTACAGTTCTTGTATGGAAGAAACAGACATAGAAACTTATATGAGGTAGTTCAGTAGAAACAAGTCTTGTAATTGAAGTGCTATAAGACTTAATGTCTTGGAAAGTGGGATCATTCTTTCATATTAATGTACAACTATAGAACTATCTGTTTTATTTCTAATCAATTTATAATAACATGACTCCATGATCTATGTTCTACATGTACATAGAAATGCAAAACAAAAGAAATCTACTTATGTGATAGAATATTCAGATAATTAAATGCTTTTGTAATGTGAATATATATTTTAATAGTAGTAATAACTCTCAGTTGCTCTCTTTCATGACTTGGTCTTGTTGTAATTTGTATTGGACTATGCTGTTTGGAAAGTGAACTTATCATGACACATCTGTCTCTGGTGTAAATGGTTATCTTCGTATATTTGTTCCTTAGAAGTATGGACCAATTATATTTCATGTTTCAAGAGATGAGAATGGCCTGGTTCTGAGGAATTTTGCCCAAATAATGCAGCCTAAGCCTATGATGTTGATGAAGCATAGAACTTCACAGAAGATGTACTTATCTTGAGTGAGGGGGAGATTTCACCTTTTCATGCCCTGGTTCCCATGGTAACTTGGTTTATTATTTGTCTTTGGCATTAAGAGTGGCATGGCAGCATATCATGTTAAATTAGAGCCAGGGACTTGGCTGCAAATGTTTTTGCTTCCTGATTGATGAGAGATAGCATGATTGAGAGAAAAGAATTTGTAAGTAGCAATTAGGAGAACAGAGGTAAAGAATCACACTGAGATTTGTGTTTTTCAGTGAAGCACAGTTAATGGAGCATGTAAATGGAAAGGGCTCTTCATTCTCTGGCTAGTTGGTACATTGCCTGATTTAATCAAATATGACTAAAGTGTGCCTTTTGCTTTCTATGCAGCCTGACAAAGGTAATTTAGGATGAAGCATTTAGATGAGTGTCTGTTGCCACTGCTAGGAATTATGTCTTTATGAGGGAAATACAATTGCAGATGGCTTTTCAAGCTGAATGATAGGCAAGAAAAAAAGTGAAAGGAGCTCAGTCTCCAAGAAACGAGAAAGAGTTGTGCTTGTTAAATGGAGCAGAAAGATATCTGCTAACCTCTCATGCTCTCATGATACTTTTGTATCTAATTTAGTGCCTATGCAAATCTGTGTCACAGAACATGAAACCAAATATAGGTTACCAAAGTAACATGCTTCATTTGAGTCATGACATTTTCCCTAAACTGCCTGTCTCATAATGCTCTAGCGTAGGTCCCCTAAAGTTGCCTAAATAGAATCATTCACATATGTAAGTCATTGATATTGTACATGAAAAGGGAATTTTTCTGGTGTAGATTTCCAGTAAAAATTACTAAAAAAAAGTATATTCAGAACCTTGTATTCATCTAAATCATCAAAAATGATCATTTTGGTTCCTTTTTAACACACATGATCAAAATAAAAGGCAAATGAACTCCCTACAATCTCAGTATAGATGCATTTATTACTATTCTACACTCCTTTTTCACTTCTTCCTTCTTATGAAACACTTAATGTTTCTTTGTATACTTAACAAAGGCATTTCTATCTTCTGTGATGATATCAAAAACCCAAATAATTATGATTCATGGTGTTTTGACAATAATAAGCACTTTCTAAAAGTAGAGTTTTTGAGTCTTTGCAAGGTGTTTAGAAAGACATAACCTATACCACTGCCAGAGAATTGAGAGTAAGACAGAGACGTTTCTAGCAAAAATACAAAGATCCCAGGCAGAAATCACAGTACATGAACATGAGAGTGTGAGGTATTTTAAATTAGTTTTGGTTAAGAGTCCCAGAAAGTTTTGCACTGTATAATACTACAGAGTACCAAAATGCCAAGAGAGGGACATCTCACCAAGAATATATTATTATTCAGGTTTGAAAAAAAAAGATACAGAGCTGCATAGGCAGGAAACAGCTTCAAGAATTCATAGCCTTTGGGCTGAAACAGTGGTACAGTGGTAGGGCATTTGCCTTGCATGCAACTGACCTAGGACAGACCGCAGTTTGATCCCCTGGCGTCCCATATGGTCCCCCAAGTCAGGAGAGTTTTCTGAGCATAGCTAGGAATAACCACTGAGCATCACCAGGTATTGCCTAAAAATCAAAAACCAAAAGCCAATATATATATATATATATATATATATATATATATATATATATATATCATAGCCTTGAAACTAGTTTTGCAAGAAGAGATAGAGACCTTTAAAAAATAGGAGATTGTTCTATGTCTGATCAGAGTTTTACAACCAGAAATTTTTAATGCAGTCTTCTACTTATTAATGCAGATGTTTAAGTAGAATCTATAATAAATTTGTTCTAGTATAAAACCAATATTCTTTTTCTTAGGTTAAAACATTTTACTTATATAGGCTTATTCTTATTTCCTACTTAAATTTTCTTAATTCATTTTATTATTGCTAAATTTTACACTTGTAGATTTTGCTTATTCAACGAAAACTAAAATAGTGTGGAATTTTTACAAAGTTTTGTTTATTGCAGGAAAGACATGGTAATTACCATAACAAGATTCAAATACAAAATAAAAGTTAATGCAATATATTTTAGATGTCAGAGTTGAAAACTTAGTTATGCAAATGAGACTAGGTTGTATACTATGTTGTATTAAATTATTTTACTTTATTTTCAGAGATTAAAATGTATAGCAATAATCAGAAATTGAATTTTATTGATTTATTTTCTGATAATTTTATTACCATTACTTTAAGGTTTGTTGGAGCAAGTAATATGAAATACATTTTTATAAGCTTGCCAAAAGTGCAGGTGGGGTGTACCAGTGGAGATCATGAAATTGATCATGGGATCGGTATTGTAGCATTGTATATCTGAAGCAATTCTGTTATGGACAATTAGATAAAGCATGCTTTCTTAACAAAAATTAAAATAAATTAATATTCTTGGGCTGAAGCGATAGCACAGTGGGTAGGGTGTTTGCCTTGCACACAGCCAATCTGGGACCAACTCCAGTTTGATCCCTGGATATGCACCCCCCCCCCCCGACCTGTTATGAGTGGTTTCTGAGTGCAGAGCCAGGAGTAACCACTGAGCGCCACCAGTGTGGCCCAAAAATAAGCAAAATATACTCTCAATGTATATTGAGAAAATGGGTTTTCAGAATAAAGGATAAGGACATTTATCTTTCTATAATACTATAGTAATTTACCACATGGACTTAGCATTGAAAATTGATCCACTTTAGGACTAAAGAAATAGTAAGGAACACTGTATTTCTCTTGACAGAATTGTCAAGAGCAGCATTACTATACGATGTGCTCAGACAAAGTGCACATTGATAAAGAAGACACAAAGTTCAGGCAGAAAACAATAATCTCCCAACTTTAGAGAAACTATCAATGAGCAGAAAGGAGAATGAATAGTCAAAGATGTTTTTGAATTTTAGCTTGGATTATTGGTGATGTCTATGAAGATATTGGACATATTAAATTTGAAGTGCTAATAAGCAAGATATTTTGTAGACTAGACATGTAGATTCCAGGAAAGAAGCTGAAAAGCTAGTGATTTGAGTTTTATCATCTAATCATTCATTGAAGCCATGAAATAATGATTAAAATACTCCAAATTGCTCTCATAAAACTTGAGAAAGCTACAAAATTTCATTCATGGTTGAGGAGGAGGAAAGTGATTGCCATTAATTATGGTCAAGTTGCCAGTAATTCTCCTCTTCCTTCACTTAATAGTACCCACCCATATTTTGGCTTAAATATTCATATATCTTTCCAGCATGCTGCTGATAAGTTTCCTAGGAAATTGACCCAAAACCAGCTCTAAGAATAAGCCCTGGTTTATATCGTCATTCAATGTTATACTATACCACTGACAAAATAATGGGCTCAAATAACTAAAATCTGGGAAAACCAGAACATTGCATTACCAGGGTGAGAGGGATTAGTTTAGAAAGGGTCAAAACCCCATCAAATGATGGGAAACTCCGTGGAGGTTTCTTGAGAGGAGAAAACCCCAAGAAGTTGGTCTTATTCTGAGAGATGCCATGCAGTCATAGAAAATTTGGAGCCATTGTATCCAAAAATTGAAATTGACAGAGATGTAGAGAAAAGTTCTACTTTTCTTCTTGATAAATGCTTTAATCAATTTGTTCTGAGATGAGTGAAAGAACATTGCAGTGATATTAACTTATACATTGCTATTGTTTTGACCAATTTTAGTTGAGATTTCCTTTGTGAAAGTCATCCTAGTTGACAGAATCACATTAACACAATCAAGAAAAAGGCAAATCAAGCAAAGTGTCAAATTCTGTAGACTACTAGGGCAAGAGGTTGTGAAGGAGGCAGATAAAAGGAGATGAGATGGTTGGCATGGAGAGAGGTTGGCAGTCAGTGCAGTGTTTGGCAGTTGTATGTCATTCTTGATCTTTGCTAGACAAGTGTTGAGAGGTGGAAGCTGATTTCAGAGAGCAGAAAATGAAAGTGAGAATATAAAAGCAGAAAATTCAATAAGGCCAAACATTTTGTTTTCTAAAAATCTTGTTATTGCATTTTTAATGTCTAACAATAGTTCTTGACACATAGCGAGCACTCAAGACACATTGGAGAGTAGATGAATGGAGAAAAAATATTCGTGATATGTTTCTTCTTTCAGTCATATGAAAATAAGAGTGTGGGATATGTTACAATGGTAGAAAAATTTAGTTTGTGAGATCCTGAGTAATTTTATTGGATTAATAAAAAGGGATTGTATGTTGAGATTATATAATTTATTTTCTAAAGGAAATGAATGTTATTTGTGAATTTTTGACAATGCAGGTAATGAATATGCTAAACACATATCCCAAATGGGGAAAAAACTTATATCAGAAGAAACTTCAATACGGGGAGTAGAGAGAAGGAAAAAAATAGGAAACAGTAAATTTCTTTAAAGCTTAACTACAATAAACTAAACATCTGTAAGTACATACACATTGACATTAAATGTATGTAAATGATTAATGATTATGCAACAATGAATGAATAAATTAATTACTAATTTCAAACTATTAAAACAAATGGACATTTGTTAAGGAAAGACTAAAGTTATTAAATGTTATAATTCAGCTAATTGAACAAAATAAGTAATTAAAGAACAATCTATAAAGTTTACCACCAAAGAGAAAGTTCGATTTATGTCCTCATTGGGAAAGTGGAAAAATAATGGAAAAAAATATGGCTCATTACAGAGGTTAAAATCATATTGATTTTCTAGAAAAAGGTGAGAAAATAGTTTATAAGTATGGGAAAAGAGAAACATTCCTATAAAAGAAAAAACTTTACATTAGAAACAATTAGTAAAGTGAATAATTTGTAAAATGAAAAAAGCTAAATAAATAAATGAATGAATAATAAGGGTAATAGCAAAGAAAAATGATAAGCAGAGTGTGTAATTTAATTAAATATTACCTGACTAATTTTCTTAATGGGTTTTAAATATAAAGAAAAAAATCGGTTTAATCAAATCCACTTAAAGTGTCAAAGCTTAAAAAAACCTATAAATAGATAAAAGCAAAGTAAATGAAGAAAATTTCAATATTATTAACTGCTATTCAATTTATGGTTAGAGTACTATATATCTATATAATAAAGAATAAGTTATATCTACATCAATGTTCTCAGTGAGATTTCACAGGAAAATATAAAATAGTAGATGCAGAGACTAGATTATTAATATCATATATGTAAAGTAATTCTCCAAAATGTAGCTCTTGGGTTTTGCATGCCTGAGAAGTATGTGTGTCATTCTATAAACAAGAACAGTGAGGAAACATGCATCTAGTATTCTCTTTATTTTTAAATATTTTGCTTTGTTTTCTTTTTTAAATTTTGTATTTTATTTTATTTTTGAGCCACACCCAATAAGACCTGACTCTGCTCAGAAATTACTCCTGGCAGACTTGTTTCATTTATTTATTTTGGGCCTCATCCAGTGGCGTTTAGGTCTTATTGAAGACATTGCTAAGGGGGCTGGAGAGGTGGCGCAGGGCATAAGGCATCTGCCTAGTGCGTGTTAGCCTAGGACGGACAGTGGTTCGATTCCCCCCATGTCCCATATGGTCCCCCATATTGGGAATTTCATATGGAGCACTTTCTCCTTATCTCAGGTGCAATTTCTGAGTGCATAGCCAGGAGTGGCTCCTGATCATCATCAAGTGTGACCCAATAACCAAAACCAAAAACAACAACAACAAAAGTCCCCCCAAAACAGTGCTCAGATGTCACTCCTGGCTGGGTTCTTGGAACCATATGGGGTACTGGAGATTGAGTCCAGGTTAGTTGCTTGCAAGGTACTTACCCTATTCACTGTCCTATATCTACAGAATGTAGTGTTTAATATGCAATGCCTAGAAAAGATTGGGCATGTTGTATAACATCAAGATAGGGTGAGGTTGGAAGAAGAAAAGCTAGACTGAGAAACATTGATTTGATTTGACAGGGAGCTTTGGGAAAGATCAAATTATGAAACATCTTGGGGCTGAAGTGGTGGCACTAGAGGTAAGGCATCTGCCTTGCAAGTG
Source organism: Suncus etruscus (assembly GCF_024139225.1). NCBI lineage: Eukaryota > Metazoa > Chordata > Mammalia > Eulipotyphla > Soricidae > Suncus > Suncus etruscus. The sequence continues at coordinate 145,862,058 of NC_064852.1, read as the reverse complement.
CTAGCCTACTTGGTCTCCTGGCATTCCATACCCCCCCCCACCAAGCCAGGAGGGATTTTGAGTGCATATCCAGGAGTAACCCCCCCCCAAAAAAAAGACAGAAAAAGGAAAAAAAAAGAAGTAATCTAGAGAAAGGTTTTTTAACTGCCCAGAACTACCCAGGATTTCTCAAACTTTTATTTGCACCCTAGATATTAGGTATATTAGGTATAACCTAGGATATTATTGGTATATCAATAAAATAAATATACAACTAAAATATTTAATGATACTGTCATAAACTTATTTTAAAATAAACTTTTAAAAAGGTTTATTACTTTCATACGGAGTCACTAGCCTCAGAACAAGAAGCTAGGCTCTCTTACTACTACAGGAGAGAATAAATTCTTTTTTTTTTTTCTGTTTTGGTTTTTGGGCCACACCCGGTGTCGCTCAGGGGTTCCTCCTGGCTGTCTGCTCAGAAATAGCTCCTGGCAGGCACGGGGGACCATATGGGACACCGGGATTCGAACCAACCACCTTTGGTCCTGGATCGGCTGCTTGCAAGGCAAACGCCGCTGTGCTATCTCTCCGGGCCCGAGAATAAATTCTTTAAAAAATTTATTTTAGAGAGGATTTAGTCTGTACCAGTAGTACTCAGTCCTTATCCTTAGTAAGGAGTACAGACCTTGTGAGGTGATGGGTATAGAACCCAGGCCTGTTTGAAAGGCAAGTCCTCTACCCACCTACCTGCTGTAATATTTCTCAAGCCCCCTATTTTTTTTTAAAATTTGGTTATATATGAGATTTCAAAGAAATATGCTGAGGATTGCATATAAAGAAATAAAAGACGTTGGGGCCAGAGTAATAGCACAGCAGGAGGTCATTTGCCTTGCATGGGGCTGACCCAGGACAGATTTGGGTTCAATCCTTGGCATCCCATATGGTCCCCTGAGCCAGGAGTGATTTCTGAGCACTTTCTGAGTAACTCCTGAGTGTCACTGGGTGTGGCCCACCCCCACCCCCCAATAGTAAAAGCAAAGTTTTTTTGTTTTGTTTTGTTTTTTGTTTTTTGGGCCACACCCGGCGATGCTCAGGGGTTCCTCCTGGCTGTCTGCTCAGAAATAGCTCCTGGCAGGCACGGGGGACCATATGGGACACCGGGATTCGAACCAACCACCTTTGGTCCTGGATCGGCTGCTTGCAAGGCAAACGCCGCTGTGCTATCTCTCCGGGCCCAGCAAAGTCTTTTTAATAAAGCGTATTTGTGCTGTTTGTTGCCTAATGGTTTGAAGTAGATACATACCAATCTTGTCTGAAGTAGATAATACTGAAGAGTCACCAGTAAGTTCTTTTCATCACAGGTTTAATGTGTAGCACAGATCAGACAAGTACTGACTAAAAATTTTGCATTTACTCTCTTATCTTTTCACTGACATTTCTCAGATTCAGAGTAGTTTTGAGGAGACATAGAAGCATAAAGATTTTCTTTGTTATATTCTTTTTCCCAGAGAATTAGTTTGAATATGCTGCAAAGGGTCACATTTACTTGAGTGATTTTAGTTATTAAGTTTATTGAGATAAATTACATTATAACATTATGCAAGCTTCAGGCAGTCATCATTAATGATCAACATGTGTACCATCTGCAATAAATTCATCACTAAAGTTCTATTTTTCACCTGTTGTTTCTTTTGACACTATTTATTTATTCATTTATTTTGTATTCCCTGTTCTCTTTGGGTAACTTTTAATTATCTTACAATCTAAAATTTAAAATTTGATTAAGTCTATACATTTATTTGTTTTCTCTGCCACAGGAATAAAATTATATGGTATTTGTCTTCTTTGCCTGGCTGAGCATACCACCTCGGTGTTTACCCATGTTACTACAAATGATAACTTTAATCAATTATAACTGCCTGACATCTGACTATGTGTGTGTGTGTATATATATATATATATGTATATATATATATGATTATCTATCTGATGAAATGCACATCAACTATTTCTATTGTAAATAATGCTGTAGTAAACATTCAAATACACATGTCTTTGAATTAGTATATTTGCGTTTTCTCAGGTAACTAATGTTTGATTGACTTCAAATCTGGGACTTCTGGGACCTCCAAGTTCCAAAACTATAAATATGACATAAACATTTCATAGAATAGACAAGCTCTTCAAACAGCATGAAAGAATGATTAAAAAAATGAAGCGTAACTTTAATATATTTAGATAAATATATTAGAATTGAGTTGAACTTTTCTTTCTATATGGTAAGTTAGCCAAAAATGTTTTCTGCTTAGAAGAAAACCCACACAATGAATTTATGAACCCAGTGATGAGTTCGTGTACAGAAGTTTGGGTGGATGATGAGATTGATGTTGATGCTAGTGAGCATATTTATAAGTTAAATGTATAACATTTAACTTCTATAACATTTTTCCTATTTAGATGAATAATTAAACTACAATTAATGCTCTGTAAGGTTTGTGGTCCTCAAGACATTACTGTAAAATGTTACATTCCTTTGTGATTGAATCAAAAGGTTAGTTAGGCAGTTGAATATTAAAGAGAAAAGCTTTAATCATGCTAAACAGAAACAGAACCTAGAGCAATTTAAATACCATGAGACAATTGCTCCTTCAGGCTAATCTCTCTATCACAGTCTACTCTTGCTCATTTTCTCCTATTTCAGTTCTAAACCAGACAGAGACAGAGGTTAGATATCAGAGGTTGGGAGAGAAGATTGGGTTAACATTTACTTTTCTGGACTCATTTTTGTCTTACTGCTAGAGCTATACTGTACTTGTTTCTGGAAGTCTCCAGCAAAAACTCTGCCTTTGCTCTGAATATGTGACTTGCTCTGTATCCCTATAACCATCTTTTCCCTTACTCTGTGTGTGTGTGTGTGTGTGTGTGTGAGTGTGTGTGTGTATTTCACAGTGGATCCAATAGTCCTAGGCTACTCTAGACATAGCATCCAAAACTAAACACTCTCCATACTTAATGACATTAACCCAACTCTTCACTGTTAAACCCCTGACCAGCACCATGTACTTCAGTCGTGATTGTCTTCAAATTACAAGTGTAATTCCAACACAGCCTTAAAGAAAAACTTAACAAGAAATATTGTATTTGAAATAGTGTATATCAAATGCTTGCATAACTTACAGTTTTACAATCAAGGCAATGTGAATAATTTTGTGTTTACTAATTCTAATTTTTATTCCTAACTCCTGTTTTATATTGGGTCATCCAATTATGATATGAATACTGTGGTCTACATGTTTCATTGCTGAATATGTTGCCAGTTTTATTCTTAGTTCTCTTTAAATTATGAAATGAAAATATTGGCATTTGGGGCAATGTTTTTGACATATTGATATTTCCTGGAAAATCCTCATAAGGTCCAAGTGACTAAGATTTATTGTGCTTGTGAGATTTATTTGTAAGACTGATAGGTTTATCTTTCTTGATGGTACAACAGGAGACACTATATCTATATTTTCTAGGATATCTGAGCTTGTAGCTAGTAGCAATAGAGACTTGAACTAATTTGGTCAAGTAATTTATCCATTATGTGTCAGTGTAAGTTTGTTGATTGTTGCTGGTGTCTTAGTACAGGATTTTGATAATGGGTCAGACTGCCTGCACATTTTGGAAGCAGGGGGCATATAGAATTTCTCAGCTTGATTTTTATTCTCTGTGTCTTAAATAAAAAAAAAATCTGGTGGCTGGAGTGATAGTATAGAGGGCAGAAGATTTGCCTTGCACGTGGATAACTTGGGTTCTATCTCTGATATGCCACGTGGTTCACTGAACCCCTCAAGGGATGATCCCTGCTTTAAAACAAAACAAAACAAAACAAAAACAAACAAAAGGACAAAAAACCTAGGAACTAGAGTTGTGTCTCAAATGGTGAAGCGCATGCCTAGCTAAGGCCCATTTGTTAATACCTTTCCTAGCACAGTTGAGCTCCACAACCATAGCAAAAGAAACCAAATAGTTAATTTTTTTAAAAAATGAGACCCAACTTTATGTGCTATTGAGTGAGGTTGTGTGTCCTATAAAATATCTGACTTTAAAGACTACGAGGACATCATCTTTACTTGGGAGGTGACGGGAAGGGATGCTTATGTCACATATGGCAGTGTTTAGAGATTATTCCTAGCTCTATGCTCAGTGGTTACTTTCAGCAGTTCTCAAGATCTATACTTATTGTTAAGATTGAACAAAATTCAATTACATGCAAAGTAAGAGCTTCACTCCCTATACCATCCCCCTGGCTCAGGATATTCTGTTTTTAACCTATAAGAGTCTTTTCTACTATATGTCACTAATATGTAGAACAGTTTTCTAAACTATAAAAAAGGCCATTCAGTGTTTCTGGTGCATACCCCTGTATTTAACATATTCTTCTGAAGAACATTGTGTTCCCACAGATATCTAAGCAGGTCAAAGCATGGGAAACAGTAACAAAAACCTTGTTTTATTGTCTAGTTGAACAGCTTGAAATCCTGATATGGAACCATTTGGCTGCATTACTTCTAAAGCAAACTGGTTAGTTTTTCTTAAAATCTTCATTCCAAAAGTAGATTAATGTATTCAGGATAGCATAGATTTGGGCCAAAGTATTCCACATTGCATACTGTACATTTATTTTTTCAGGGGAAATTCAGCATATGCATTTATCCAATTAGTGGTGAGAAAAAAAATCCTGATTACCTTCCAATTCTTGTGATATATGTCAGTGGGCTGGCGCTGTGGTGATGATGCATTCTTCTCTGTTGATGCTACACACATATATTTAGGAGTTTTTGACTATAAAACGGCCACACAAAAAAAGCTTAGCCTATTTCTCTAGCTACTGCTCAGAGACAGATTTCTGATTTCGTCAAATGGGCTTATTCATGTTGAACCACTCTGAATAAAGTGATGACAAATTCAACATTCAATTTTAGTTCTGGGTGGTGGCTTGCCTTCCTGTCATTCATATAGGTTTGATTTAAGGAAAAAATGAGAAATAAATAAAAGGAAAAAAAAAGGAAAAACCCAACATACTTGATTATACTCACATATTAAATCATGTGGCCATCAACAAACCTTAGCTAGATGAATTTTAAATGTACCAGTATTCCATGTCATTAATTTTAGGATAGGGTGAGAAATGTGGAAAAGTCTTAGTGTCCTATAAGGATGATTGCACTGGAGTCATTTTTCAGATAGGTTTTGTTTTCCTACTGCAGGAAGACATCAAGAATGACCAAGTTGGACTTTCAACTGAATGTCCCTTGTTTCCTGTTTTAGTTCAGTCTAGGTCCATTACATTTGGAGAAATGGCTGAGTTGAGCCCTCTGCTGGGTTGTTTCTCATGCTAATGTCCCTGCTATGGACTGTATTATGAGTTCTTCCCAGTTACATGAGTTGAAACCTGATCGCTAATGTCATGATATTTGGGGTGGACTTTTGGGAGGTGACCAGGACATATGGATTTAAGTCACGTGATGGGATTAGTGATTGTATAAAAGAAATTTTAAGTGAATTTTTCTTCCCTCAAGTGAATACAGCTGTCTATGAACCACGCACTAAATCAGCAAAACATCAAGCTTGGTTTTCCTAGTTCAAAACTTCTGTTTGCTTCATTTTCCACAAGCCACCAAGATTATATATATTCCCTTGTAATAGTTTAAACTGATTAAAATAGGTCCCAAAGCTTGAGTTGTATGTGGCAAATGTGAGAAACAAGACATCTGAAATATAATATTAATGGTTGTGAGTAGGTTTTAGGTGGACATGCAAGTCCTTGGCATAACTCCCAAATTTGAACTTGTTACAAGTTTATGGATAAGCTTTTCTTATCTATAAAATTATTTCAGTCAGAATTATGTTTCCCTGTCTCTGGTACTGTGAATTTAAAGAATCTAAAAAAATCACTATAAATTTGCTCTTAGGACTTGAAAACTTGCTCTAGGTTAGGAACTTGAGAAGCACACAGCCACTTATGTAGCCATGTATTTTTTTATTTTTTATTGACATCCTAATGCTAGTCTCTGTATGCATATAACACAGAGCCCAATCACACTTTATAAATGAAGATAATAGCCCTGATGACTCAACCATCTATATAAATTCTCTGATGAGGATTTTAGAGAGGAAATGTTTAGTATATTTAAGGATCTCAAAAACAAACAAAAAAAAAACAAAAAATACAATGGATAAGGCATTCATTCAGTAAAAAAGAATAGAATATGAGCAGAAATTAGAAAACTGCAAGCAGAAATGACTGAAGTAAAAAATTTGGTAAGTGAAATGAAAAACCCACCGGAAGGCCTCAACAATAGAGAAAGTAACTGAGTATAAAATCAGTGGGCTCTAAGATAAGATACAGAAAAGCTCTGGAACACTGCAAACACTGGAAAAAACTCAAAATAGATGAACAGCAGAAGAGGAATTTGGGACATGTTCATGAGGAACACTATTAAAAAATAATTGGTATCTTAGAAGGTCAGAAAGACAATCCCAATGAAGAAGTAGATGTCAAAGACATTGCTGTGAACTTCACAGAGCTGAAGAGGGCATGCACCCAGATCCAGGGTTTTAGCATACCAGCTAAAATGACAAATAAAAAGACTCCAAGACACATTCTGATCAGAGTAATGAAAAATATAGATAAGAGATAGAATAATGAAAGCAGCACTATCAAAGAAGAAAATTCAACACAATGGAATACTTAAGATGTAGAATAGGCCTATCAAATGAGACCCACAAAGTCTAAAGATAATGGAGGTATGCAGTAAAAAGATTCACTGAAATGAATGTTTCATCAAGTATCCTAACTTTCACCCATGTCTGATGGAACAATGCACAACTTTATGAATAAATAATAGCTCGGGAATTTTGTATGCTCAAAATCGACTTTAAAAGAACTGAAGGGACCACTTTCAGGTACTACAAATAAGAAACTTCTAAAGAAAGATGGAATAAAACTTCAGGACAATAATCACTCAATGTTAATGTTTTAAACACCAATTAAGAGATGCAGAGTGCCAAAATTAATTATCAAGTTGAATTCGCCAGAGAAAAGACAGACTCCAAAAATTCTTTATACAAAGAAATTTATTATAAAGTCCAGGGAGGCCATAGTAATATATGGCATAATAGATTTGGGGCTCAAAAGAGTTATCAGACAATTTTGGTCATAAAGGGATATGAATATCATAAATAAAAGCATGTACACCTCATGAGGTACCAAAACACTGCTAATACATGTCAAGAAGAACATTGATAGTAACACTGTGCTCCCCCCCCATTTTTGTTTTTCGGGTCACACCCAGTGGCACTCAGAATTTCCTCCTGGCTCTGCACTCAGAAATTACTCCTGACTGGTTCGGGGGACCACATGGGATGCCAGGATTCGAAGAACTGTCCATCCTGGATTGGTTACATGCTAGGCAAATGTGCTACCGTTGTGCTATCTCTCCAGCCCCAAGATAGTAACACTTGTGGATAGACTTCTTTAGTTATCACTGATGGTTGATTGAAATGTGTTATAAAAACACCACACAAGATAACTGATAACGTGACAGCTGGTTTCTTCCTAAATGAATAATCCATAAAACACACAGTAAAAGGACAAAATAAAAACTTGACTAATTTCTTGAATTCCTTACATCACTTTCTTTGTTTTCTCTGGAAAATTAATGGATTACTGTTTATCTTCCTTTCAAAAGATATGAAGTTGAGGGGAATCAAAGAACTTGAGGAGATTTGTTTAAAGCCATTAGAGTCACATGGTTATATTTGGATTGTATCCTATTTTTCTCATATTTTAGAATTTGAGAGATTTTTTGGAAAAGAATAATTTTAATTTTAATAAATGTTGATCCTCATGATAAAAAGGGATTGGCATGATGACATTAGATTAATTAGGAGGGCATTTTAGAAAATAATGCTGTGTAAAAACTTCTCTTTTGTTTCTTCTGAGAAAAGTTTGTTGTACTTTTTGGACTCTAAGATTGTTTTAGGTAACCAGATTTTTCTCTTAATTTTACTTGCCAAAAACTTGAAGTAAACTTTTCTGGTCCAGATTTAGTGAATTTAAAATTTAGTGAATTTAAATTTAGTAAATTTAAAATTTCCTCATGAGAACCTCATGAGGAATGAATAATATCCATCAACACTGGGGACATGAGGATATAGGAATTGGTACAATCAGGATTAAAATCCAAGTCTGACTGACAAAAGAACCTTCAGTACAACTAGAAGCAAATAAGTAAATGAATAAATAAGCCAACATACCCAACTTCAGTCTCACATTTTCCCTCCTACAACTGTCTTGATAGGTACTGATGATCCCTTCTTGTTCAGAAGATACTAAGTTATGTCCATATCACATATTTGAATAAAAACTTGTTTTGTGATTTGAAGGGTTAATCTTTCCAATATTTTTCTGCTCTATGCTGTCCTTTATTCCTTCCTCTATATGATACAAAAATATTCAATGGTGTAGAGGTAATTAGATTTAAATTTACATTTTGGGAAGGTACCTTCTGAGTATAAGACACTTGATAGATGATTTTTGTTTCTTTGTTTTATGGTCTTGTCCATATTTGGAGGTACTCAGGCGTTACTCCTGGCTCTGCCTCAGAAATTGCTCCTGACAGGCTCAGGGGACCATATGAGATGACAGGAATTGAACTTGGATAAGCCAGGTTCAAGGCAAATATCCTACTCACTGTGTCCAGCCCTTGACAAGTGATTTTTGAGGTCTCCCTTTGATTCTGTAGAATTTCTCTTCACATTAGTCTGTTTAGATTTTGAGATTGAGATTAAGATTAGAATTTTACTTCAGATTCATCCCTCTGCAATAATAAAACTAGGTTCTTCTTGTTTCAAAATATTTTTCTAAAAATTACCATATAAGTAAGTAAAGTTTCTACCTACGTGAATAAACTTATGTCCTTAAATCAAAGAGAAGAAGGGTCTATATTTCATTTTGTTTGTTGGCTGATAAAGGCAGTGAATCAACTTTATGAGATTTAGTTCACAGTTTTCTTTCAATTATCTTTATTTTTCTTTAAGTCTAGATTCTATGTTTAAATAACAGTTTTCACATGAGTAGATTTGGGAGAACTATGTCAATCTATTATTTGACAGGTCAACAGGGACAGAAAGTTATGATAGGCAAAAACTCTATGAAAGCTTTTGGTTCCTGGTATTCATCTCTACTTTGCTCATGGATGACTTTGGTGATATAGCATAGAAATTTTATCATTGGTTTATTGTAGCTCTTGCTTTTTCATATAGATGAAAACTTTCTACAAAATATGCAGGAATATGAATAAGGTTTGATTCTATTATATAATTTATATTATTTAAAAATGATGAATTTGGAGCAAAAGCAGTAGCGCAGGGTGTAAGGTGTAAGACCTCAGTCCAATCCCCTGGTGTTCCATATGGTACCCCAAACCAGGGCCAATTTCTGAGCACATAGCCAGGAGTAACCTCTGAATTTCACTAGGTGTGCTCCCTCAAAATATAAATAAATAAAATTGTCGAATATAGGGACTTATTTATGTTATAAAGTAGATTTAGAAGAATGTTACCGTATCTTAGAGATTAAATAGAGCAGTAGTAGATGAAGGATAAAGGTTATATGATATGTAAATGAAATATAAAACAGTTCCAGGGGCCAGAACCATAGCGCAGTGGTATAGCATTTGCCTTGCATGCAGCTGACCCAGGACGGACCTCGGTTCAATCCCCAAGCATCCCATATGGTCCTTCAAGCCAGGAGTGATTTCTTAATGCATAGCCAGGAGTAATTCCTGAGCATCACCGGGTGTGGCCCAAAAACCAATAAATAAATTAATTAATTAATAAAACACAAAAACAATTCCTATATTGTCAGGTCTTTGAATGTATAAAAAAAAATTCTTCTAAGAAGGTATGGTTTGAAAGTGAAAAAATGCTTAAAAAGATTTTGAAAAGGCATTATTTGACATTTTTGTTTTTCCACATTCTGTTCCTTTCTTTAACTTGTAATTTGTGGACAAGACAGATAGTAGAGCCGGTAGATTGATTGTTCCTAGGTAACACTTCTGGTCCCTGAACCCTTACAGGAGTAATACCAGAGCATTGAGCCAGTAGTAAACTTGTGTTTGCCCCCAGCTCCAGCTATCCAACCTATAACTAGGACACTACAGTTAGCTGCTCCATCATGGGTGCCATTTGTAATGTCCACAAACATCTTTTTTAACAGCTGGTTGATTCAGAGGTACTTTCCAAATAGGCAAGGGACAGATGAAAGGGTATCATCTTCTGCTGCACTTCACAGTAAGACACGCTAGACATAATATAGCATATAGGTCTTCTGTTAGAAGAATAGAACAGAACCAAGATCTTCTATTGGTTATAGATTACACAGGAGTTGAGACACAGGAACAGGTTTTGGTTAAGTCACCTGACTCAGGCCCCAGGAGAGCCCTAATTTTAGGTGCTTTTCAATAAAGGACAGTTATTAAAATTTGTGACTTGTGTAGGTTAAACTTGTCACAGTAACCTGAGAGGAGTTTGACACTGCAGTATGAAGTGGGGTAGTTTGACATGCAAGTTTGCCCTCAGGTAGAAACAGAAATTACAAGTTTGTGGTTGTCATAGGTCTATGATCCAGTTATCAAGTTAAATATAGGGAAACAAAGTTCCCAAGGGCTGGTGGTGCTGAGAACCTGTCCTAGAGGCTTCTCTGATAGCACCAATGATATAGAGGTGTCTCTGGATGGGAGGGTGGGAGTGGGTTAGGAAAAAGGAGGAAATCAACTCCTAACTCAGATTTGGTTCAGTTCTTGAGAATGATCACATGAACTAAAAAAAGGGTTCTAACTCACTTAATGGGACTGGTCAGGAAAAGTTGAGCAAAAAGAGGAACAAGGAGGAAGATTTTTTGTTTTTGTTTGTTTTGTTTTGGGGCTATACCTGGTGACACTAAAGGTTACTCCTGACTCTGCGCTCAGAAATCGCTCCTGGCTCGGGGGACCACATGGGACGCCTGGGGATTGAACCGCAGTTCGTCCTGGATCTGCCACATGCAAAGCAAATGCCTTACTGTGCTATCACTCTGGCACCAAGGGGTTTTGTTTTTATAGTGATGGGGGTTTGAATTGGGATAGGTTTGTGTGGGTTGAACTTTTCTCCTGCCACAGGCTAGCCTATGAATTTTCTCTAGTGTGGGATGGAAGAGGAAGAGGAAGACTTGAAAGCAGGCAGGCAGTGAATATTTAAAATGAAGTCAGACCAAATGTTTTGGTATGTTAGACCAAATTTTATTTATACTAGAATTAGAACTAATCTGAATACCTAACGGACAGATTTGAAGAATAATTTTTTAGAGTCAGGGAGTAGAATGTTACGAAGTTAAAGTTATTAGGTCAAGAAATTAATGTTTTATTTTGTTAGGAATATTTAATTTTAATATATTTATTTATTTATTTTGGGGAGGATGATTAATTTTATTTTTTATTTTTTATGTGAGGGATCTAAGCAGAACCTCAAACATATGACACATGTGCTCTCCAGAAATAAAGTAATCAATTCAGTATAACTCTAATTTTATGAACATACACACATGCATATTTACATATGTATATGTGTTATGGTAACAGTATATTAGCAGTGTGTGTTTATAGAGTGGATACAGTGCTTTTCATTCGGTTTGTTTGTTTATATTTTTCCTTATATTTGTATTTTTTTTATTGAAGCTTTCTTTAAAGAGACAGTTCTCTTTCATGAAACTTGTTTTAATACCAATTCTAATGCCATGGGGCCACATTTAGAGTTGTGGTGAGAGCTGGATTTGGTGCATATGACTCTTCAGCTTGTGTGTTTCATCATTTGCTTGGTCTAGCTAAAAATGATCCAGATGGCACAAATGCTCTGCTGTGTAAATAGCTTTGTTGCACGAGCTGCTTAATTTGGGTTTACCATGGTTTGGAACATCTTGAATTACTTCAGTATTTTGTAATTTTATAAATGAAAAAAAGCATCCCACATTTCAAAGGCAAGGAGATAAGATTATTCCGTTACTAAGGCAAATTACCTCCCTCTCCTTTTCTTCAATGCTTTTCCTAGGAGATAGAATCTTTATTATAATAACATTACTGAATTCAGATGATTAAGTAGGGTGGAGATTTAGTCTATCATAACCTTGGCTTCATTAGTAAATAATTTGTAGAGAATATAAACATGTCATAGCACAAATCGATGATAAATGAGTCACTTAAAAACTACTTTGCATGGTTAAAAATAGCATTTTCTATTTAAACTTAAATACTAATTTTTTTAAGAAAAAGATGATTACATAATAAGATTTAAACTTTGAATAGTATTCATAATTTCTCAATCAAAGCTATTGAGAAGTGTATTATTTGAAAACTATTTTAAAAGGTCTAATCTATAGAGTCTTTGTTGTGTGGTATTCAATTTCACCTGAATAGTGAAGATATTACAATGTCCAGTAAGTAATGCTGAATAACTTTTTAAATCTGAACAAAATTCTTATTGGATTAAAACTTTTCAATAACTGAATGTATTATATTCTAGTTATTTTTTAATTTGTCAGTTGATATGATATACAGTTTTCTTTTTTAATTAATTAATTTTTGAGCACCATGATTACTAGCATGATTATAGTTGGGTTACAGTCACAAACAGATTATCCCTCTTCACCAGAGTAACATTCCCCCCTCCCGAGGCTCCCCCTTTGTGTCCCCCCTTTCCCATCCACTGTCTGTATTCAAGACAGGCATTATACTACAGTTATTTGTTTTTAAGTTCAGTAAACTGTTTTTTCTTGTATGTGTTAAAAAAATACAATAGTAAAGGTATGACAGTGGCGATCTCTGTTGTTTGCATAGGCCCAGAAAAATACGGGGAAAACAGAAAAAAAATCCCTGGCCTTATTACAAGAGGGTCTCACCCCAGAAGTTTATTGGCATAAGACTGATTCTCAGCTCCAGGTTTGCCAGTCTGTACACCCCGAGTCATTCTCCATGTTCCTGGTGAAACTTTTTCACACTTTAGCTGTTGTTGGTATCAGGTTCCTATATTTGAAGTTTGTGGATTCTATACATTTCTTTCATCAAAGTCAGGCTGATGTATAGTATCCTCTGGTTTCAGCACACCATTAGATGTGGAGTGATTTGCCCTGCAAGCAGGTTGTAGTTGAATTGTTTGGGTGTTGAGAGCACTCTTTGGAATAAGTCAAAGCCAGATCAGTGGTAAGTCTTCCCTGGTGTAGGTTTGCATCCTGTTATAGACAAGTGTGGTTGTTTCCATAGATGGTGTCCATTATTCAGGGGTGTATGGGCAATGCCCATTCTTCTGAGGCCTAAGTCAAATCATTATGCCAATGTTCAGGGTATAAGGCCAAACTGCATTACCAACTTTGTGTTCCGATCTCTATTAGGTAAGAACTTGTTTGCATATGTATTATTTTCCCATTTTAATGTGCCTATGCAAACATTAATTTAGGGAGATAGTACAAGTTAGTATATGTAGGGCTTGTATCTGACTGGGATTTGATCCCCAGTATTACAGGTTTCTTAAACATCACTGAATACAACGTGAAGGCCCCACAGTACTATCATGTATGAAGTACTGAAGTACTGAAGGACTCTGAAAATGGCTGGGGTCACTTCACCTTCCACCTCAGTGTCCTATCAATGCCCTGTCTTTGGGTGGGCCTAGCACTGAACCAGCCATTGGCTTGTTTGAGTAATGCTGAAAGTAACCCTTAGGTCCACTCACACAACTTCTAAGATGTTTTTGCCAAATAACAAATTCATAAATTAGAAATTAAACCGTAAATGATCAAATATACAATGTATGCATTAAAAACCAAGGATGTGACTCAGATTCAGTGCTAGAGCACTTGTCTTGCATGAAATGGTCCTTGTGTTTATTTACTGGCACCACACAATCTTTCGAGAACTACAGGAAATAACCCACAAGCACCATGCTAGGAGTAACCCCTAAGGGTCATCAGTGTGATTACCCTGAAAAAATTTAATAAGTTTTTGAGAGGTAAATGTGGCATAAGCCTGGGAGAATAAAATGCATTTATTATTTTTAGGCTATGTGCCATATAGCATTAAGGGTCTTTACCTTTGTATTAAATAAAAATTCATTTTTACTGACTCTACCAAGTGACAGTATTAGATTAGGAGTATTTTATTTTATCTTTGATGAGGTTTATTCCTTCCTTGGTAAGTCCAGCCTCCTTATGACTCTTGTTTACAAGAGTTGTAACTCTTCAAAAGAAGTGTAGAGACTGAATTATGCTTTGTTTTCTCAGTCTTTATTGACCACCAGATATGAACAATCAATCATTTCTTCCTTATTTTCCCAAAGTAGATAGCATTAATCAATACATCTTTCTCCCAACATTCATTGAATCTGACTCTCTTGATTCTGATAGTCATTGCTGCCTCATTAAAATAGGTTCTTGAGAGCAAGACCAACAACTGTTATCTATTATTAATATTACTAGTATTCCCTAAACATAGTTATTATCACTTAGCAGAGATTGAAGATAAGAATATTGGTATACTTGACAATTAGAATGCTGCTTTGTTTATATTTCACTTTGTGCTTATTATTTTCTCAGGCACCATAATTCACAATAACTCTGTTAATGATAGGTTTTCATGGATACAGTCTTCTAAAAACACAGTCTTGATCAGAGTATATTCTCAGCATGAACCTTCCCCACCCCCTGAAAAATTCTCAAATTACCTTGGCCTGGAGTTTTTTCTGTACATAGAGTTAAACAGTGTATTGTCACAGAGGAAAGCTTTGAAATTTTTGGTGGTGTTCTTTTAAGTCCTTATTACAGCCTTTTGATTCTGCTTAAGTTTCTCCTCTCCTGCAGGGCACAGACTTCTCCTGAGTCAGCATTGGCTCCAGTTAGTGTTTTATCAGTCGCTGCTCCTTTGTCCATAAAGTAGGTCTTGCCATAATGACTTTTGATTCTTTAGGGCTAATAACAGAGTAGTGTCTTTAAATTCCTTCTTGGTTTTATTAATCCCCAAGAATTCTTTACCATCTTCCGCAATTCCCCCACCCAACATATATTTGCTTGCTTCAATGACATTAAATTTAGAGGCAACTTTAATTGTTTAAAGCCATTGGCCAAAAAAATGAAACCAAAGCTAAACAACTGGACTACATCAAAATAAGAAGCTTCTGTAAAAGTCTCAGAAAAAAGGACACCCACAAAATGGGAGAAAATATTCATTTACCACTCATCATTCTTCTAAAATATCATTCATATCCAAAATATATGGAACATGAAAAAATACCTAAACAAAACTTCCTCAAAGACCTACAAATAGCCAATGGCATATAAAAATGTTCTTTTCATCAAGAAAATGTAAATCAAAAAATCAGTGAGATTAGAACACACCAAAAATAAACTTTTTTGCTAGCTAAAGAATGCATAATATTTAATATCTTGTATATCCTAGCTGTACTTAAATATTTTATGATAGTATATATTATACTCAATGTAATATATTTTATATACTTAATATACTTTACAATATAGAGCTTTTCTTATATTAGATAAATTAATCTATACCTTCTCAAATAAAAATACCATTTTAAATTAAAATAAAAATTAAATTAATTCAAATTAAATAAAATGTCCATTTTTTTCTAATACAAATATTGTATTACAATATTGTAATACAAACATACTTTCAGTCCTACTCAGTTTATCAATTTCAGAGAAATAATTGTATAAGAGAAAGAGAATTTGCATTCAGTGGGACTTGACTGGCAGAAGGGTATCTTGATATATCAAGTGATTATGAAAAAACAGAAAATATTGCTGACAGTTACAATAAGCATTTTTTCTGAGAATAGAAAAATTTTCTTTATTCAGAGGTGATGAAGACATTCTAGAATAAGGTGAGCATCTTGTGATGGCAATTTTGAAGTTAGTCTTTGACCCTAGTTCCAAAGTATTTTCTTGAGGACATTTGAATGTTTATTACCCTTTACATGTTTTCAACTCTGTAATTGAACTCTTTGGCATCTACATCCAACCAAAACATTCATTAGAAAATATATATGCATATCTATGCTCACTGTCATGCTTAAAAATATATCCTTCGTATGGAACAGTTCAAATGTCCCAATGACAGATGAACAGATAATGATGCCATGGAATATACACACAATGAAATATTCTGTATAATATTTATCAAACATATGTTATATGTAATGATAACTATGCCATAGAGTATATACACAATGAAATATAATGGTAAGAAATGATAAACTCATATATTCTGCAGCCATAAGATGGAATCATGCACTACATTGTATTATGGAGGAAGTCATATAAAGAGAAATGAGACAGAGGTATAAAAACACATACCAGGTGACCTCATTTATCTGTGACATATAGAGATAAAAATCACACTATTAAACAGCATGGATGTATGACAAAATTTAGGTTTTGGATTACAAAATATTTTTAAATATAATTTTTATTTTGAACATAGTGGCTTACATACTGTTGACAATAATATTTTAGGTACATATTTACATACAATCCTGGGGATTCCCATCACCGATTTGTCCTCTCTACACCTCTGTTTTCGTCTTACCTCCCAAATCCTCCTCCCTCACCCCTGGGGCTGCTAAAAAATGTGGTCCCTTCTGTACCTAGTTTACTACTTAGTAGTCTTGCACCTGTTTGGTTTTGGTGTCTCCCTTATTTCCCCCTCTAATTGGGAGGTATAACTAGATAGTTCAAGTTATGTGGTTTTGTTTGAAGAAGAGAAAAGTAATAAACTGGGGTTAAAGTCTAATATGCCGAAAATGGGCGGAATCCTTCTAGAGGCTCTCATCATCGGTTTGAGAAACGAAGGAGAAAAAGAAGGTGTAACACCCCAACAGTGCAAAAAGAAGTGTCAAATATCCAGTGAGCACTCCAACAATAACAACGATAAGCACCACAAAAATAGCCATGGTCTTGAGATAAAAAACATGTCAGGGCATATAAAGAAAGAAAAGAAAAGAAGGAAAAAACATAAATGTAAATGGGGACAACAACTTCAATAACCACACCAAAACAAGGAAATTGACAAGAAGTAGATAGGTAGATTAAAATAAAAAAATAATAATAAATGAGTATTTAAAAAAACAATATATATATATATATATAAAATAAAAAATGCTTTGTGCTTTTTGCCTTTTTTTATCCCCTCCTGCAATGCCACAGTAAATATTGGGGTCATTCGAAAAGGAATTTACTTGGCCTAAGAGATATGGGGTTTCTCCACCATTGGAGTATATTGTCATGGGATTAACTATAGACTCTGTTCAGGTTCATTTACTCTCCCTTTGGTGCTTTCGTGGTGTTTAGAAGACTTCTGCTCCTTCCTGGGTGATAAAATCAGACCTCTGTATCTAGAGATCTCAGTATCTGCACAGGTCCAGGAGTGGGATTTATGATGAAGTCTTTCTTTGTCGTTCTAGAAGTTCTGTTCCCTCAGTATCATTTTTATCCATCTTCTGTGGTTGGTGGTCTTGGTCTTTGCACTGATCCTAGGATGGAACCTAGGATAGCGTCTTTCATTGTGTTTCCAGAAGCCCCATTCCGTTGCAATTGTCTCAGCCAGACCTTTGGAACTGGGTATCATGGTTGTTGTGCAGGTTGTAATTCAAACCCTAGACTGGGGGTTTCTTATTGGTCCCAAGATATATACAGTCCAGTCATGGTTCTAGTAGCCAGTCATCTGTAAATCGCGATCTTGGCTTTTGGACCGACCAAAGAGTGACAAGTCTGATTTTGTCTTATCGTTAGCTGGTGAGGTAGGATAGCCTGCTCTTAGGTCAAGTTCCCATTTTCCTCGTTGTCAGGATATCATATTAGAGCTGGCACTTGTTGGTGGCTCAGCAGTATTAAGGATGTCCCAGTTGGGATATGTTTCCCTTAGCTGTTGTGAAGAACTTTGTCATTTCTATGTCTGGGATCCAGGGTTCAAGGCTGGATGGATGGTGTCCAATCACCTGGGGTCTAAGTTGGGTCCGCATGACATATTTTCAAGGTGGGAGATATTCCTTTATTGTAAACAAGTATGAGTTCTTATCCCTAGTAGATAAGAGCTTGTTTTTTATATGTAGGATTTCCCCTTTTATTAGTGTGCCTTTGCAGGGAGGAATGGTGCTACATTATATTGTCGGTGCATTTGGGGGTGGACAGAGAAGAAAACAGAAACAGGTCACACACCCAAAAAAGATAAAAATAGGAATAAAAATATATGTGCTCACCTATGTATATGTATAACAAACATTTTTAAAAAATGAATTAACAAAGTAATTAAAGGAACAAAGTGATGCAAGAGACTACTTTACTTTTGGGGATAAGCAGGTAAGGAGGTGGTGTAATACAGGTCTTACACTTAAGTTGAAAGTTTAGGTTTTTCCATTGTCTTTTGGGATTTTCTTGTGGTGTGTGTGTTCCCAGGCACCTTTCCATCACAGTTCCTGACCTTCTTGAGATTGGTAAAGATTTGCGGCAGGGAGGTCTTGGAAGAACTCTTGAATTGGGGATACTTTTAGAGCTCCACGTTAGGGGGAGGTGGTAGGGAGGGCCATGAAGCCTGAGTCTGCAGGGAGTTGGTTGCCTTTTCTTGCAGGGAACGAGGTGTGGGTTTGACTGGGTGTCTCTTTGCTTAGGTGCTGGGTACTGGTTCGTTGGGGTAGGAGATAAGTCTTGATGCCTAATAGATTAAGAATTGAGGGTGAGGAGTTTTAATATGGTGGGAGGTCTGGATGGGATTGAAAGGTGAAGGGATAGTTGGATTTCCAAAGGGGGGGAAGGGGAATGTATATGGAAGGGGTAGGAAGGAGAAAAGAGAAAATATATTAGAAAGAAAGGGAGAGAGGAAATAAAAAAGGAAAAGAGAAGAAAGGTAAAGAAAAGAGAATAAAAAAGAAAGTAGTGAGAAGAGAGGAGAAAATAACAAGGGAATGCTAGTTTGCTTGAATGTGTTCGATGAGTAGGGCCTGTAGTATAAGTTTGTATGTCACAGTTGCTGCTTCGGTGGTCTGACTGGTCACGTGCTTCAAATGCTAAAAGAAGGTATAACCTAGAGATAAAGTGTATGTTAAAGAGTTTTCTCGGACATTCTCCTAGTGCAAGCTGGGTATGGTATCTCGTGTGAATGAGCCCCAAGATGCCATCTTAGTTTGTCTACCCTTTGTATCCAAGAACGCCTGTGGATAGAAAAGCTGAGAGGTTATTTTAAATATGGTAAGATTAAGGCATTAAAACAGTGTTATGAGATGTTTCCATTAGAGTCAGTGATTTCCCATGGTGTTCTTTACCTGTGATCCTGTATAAGATCTGTAAGGGATTATTATGGGCCTTTGTATTAGAAGGCTGATTACATACCTGTTCTCTCAATGCTGCTGTTTCTGCTGTTGCTGGTTTCTTTGTGGTATAATGTGTTGTCAAGAGTTTGTGTTGCTCCTTTTTCTTGTATTTTGGACTCTACTCTCGAGTATATGTTGACTATTACAGTGTTTGGAGTTTCTACCCTGTTAAACCCTGTTATTTGGTTATTGAGTATTAGTTGTCTATGAGGTGTATGTTCTAGGTGCTTTAGAATAGTGCTATCATTCTGTGTTTATCTTTCGTCTTCTGACTTACTTTGTTTAACATAATATGTTCTAGGTCCATCGACGTTGCTGCAAAGTCAGTGATTGTACCATTTCTGACTGCCATGTAGTATTCCATTGTGTATAGATACCACATCTTAATGATCCATTCATCTGTATTTGGGCATCAAGGTTGGTTCCAGGTCTTGGCTGTTATAGTGAGTGCTGCAATAAATAGTGGGGTGCACACATACTTTGGAATGAATGTCCTTCCAACTTTGGGGTAGATACATAGGAGAGCAAATGCTGGGTCAAATGGCAGCTCAATTTTGAGTTCTTTGAGCACTCTCCAGATTGTTCTCCATAGATGTAGGACTAGGGGGCATTCCCACCAGCAGTGGATGAGAGTGCCTTTCATACCGCATCCCCGCCAACACAGATTGTTCCCATTATTTTTGATGTGAGCCATCCTCACTGGTGTAAGGTGGTACCTCAATGTTGTCTTGATTTGGATCTCCCTGATGATGAGTAAAGGTAAGCATGTTTTCATGTGTTTATTGTCCATCCTTCTGTATTCCTCAGAGAAGTGTCTATTCATTTCATCTCCCCATTTTTTATGGCTTTATTTGGTTTTGGGGGGCTCAGCTTTCTGAGTGCTTTGTATGTTCTAGATATCAGCCCTTTATCTGATATGTCTAGTGAAAAGATTTTTTTCCATTCTGTTAACTGTCTTTTTGTGTTAAGTAAGGTTTCTTTTGCCATGCAGAAGCTTTTTAGTTTGATGTAGTCCCAGTTGTTTATGTTTGATGCTAAAGTTCTTGCCATTGGTGCTCCATCATTGAAGACCTTTTTGAATGTTCTGCCTATTTTATTCTCGATAAACTTTATAGTTTCGGGTCTGATTTCAAGGTCTTTGATCCACTTTGATTTGACTTTTGTATAAGGAGTGAGGTATGGGTCAATTTTCACTTTCGTACATGTGGTTTTCCAGTTGTATCAACACCATTTGTTGAATAGACTTTCTTTGAACCATTTCAAGTTCTTGCCTCTTTTTATCAAATATTAGTTGGCTGTATATCTGGGAGTTTATGTCTGGGAATTCTGTTCTGACCCACTGGTCTGAGGTCCTGTCTCTGTTCCAGTACCATGCTGTTTTGATCACTATGGCTTTATGGTATAGTTTCAAGTTGGTAAGGAGATGCCCAACTTCTTGTTTTTCAGTATGTGTTTGGCCATCCTGGGTCTTTTGTGGTTTCATATGAATTTTGTGATTGATTGTTCTAATTATTTAAAGAATGATGTCTGAATTTGGATTGGGATTGCATTAAATCTAAACAGTAGTTTGGGTAGGATAATCATTTTGACTATGCTAATTCTACCTATCCATGAGCATGGGATGTACTTCCATTTCTTAAGATCCTCTTCAATTTCTTTCTGGAGTGTTTTAAAGTTTCCCTGGTATAGGTCTTTCACTTCCCTTTTAAGGTTGATCCCTAGGTACCTGATATTTTTGATACTATTTTAAATGGAATTGTATTTTTGATCTCTCTTTCCTCGACTTTGTTGTTTGTATATAGAAATGCTACTGTCTTCTGTGTATTGACTTTTTATCCAGCCACTTTACTGTATTGGTTAATTGTTTCTAAGAGTTTTACTGTGGACTCTTTAGGGTTTTCAATGTATATCATCATATTGTCTGCAAATAGAGATAGTTTGAGTTCCTCTTTCCCAATTTGGATTCCTTTGATTCCCTTCTCTTGTCGGATTGCTCTTGCTAGGACTTCTAAGGTTATATTGAATAAGAGTGGAGAGAGTGGACAGCCTTGCCTAGTTCCTGACCATAGTGGGAATGCTTGTAGTTTCTCGCCATTAAGTACAATGTTGGCTGTTGGCTTTTCATAATAGCTGTAACTATTTTGAGGAAGGTTCCTTCTAATCTTATTTTGCTGAGTGTCTTTAACATTAAAGGATGTTGGATTTTGTCAAACGCCTTCTCTGCATCGATTGATATGATCATGTGGTTTTTGTCTTTCTTGTTGTTGATGTGATGTATAATGTTGATTGATTTGCGTATGTTGAACCAACCTTGCATTCCTGGTATAAAACCCACTTGGTCATGATGTATGATCTTTTTGATGAAGTGCTGGATTCAGTTTGCTAAGATTTTGTTGAGTATCTTTGCATTTATGTTCATTAGTGAGATTGGTTTATAGTTTGCTTTCTTGGTGGTGTCTTTGCCATCTTTGGGGATGAGTGTGATATTAGACTCATAAAAGGAGTTGGGGAGGATTTCTGTTTTTTTGATGGGTTGGAAGAGCTTATGGAAAAGTGGTAGTAAGTTTTCTCAGAATGTTTGATAGAATTCACCTGTAAATCCTTCTGACCTGGACTTTTGTTCTTAGGGAGTTTCTTAATTACATCTTCAATTTCCTCTGAGGTGATTGGTCTGTTTAGGCTTTCTAGTTCTTCCTTTTCCAGTCTTAAAAGATGGCATTTTTCCAAGAATCTGTATATTTCTACTGGGTTCTCTAGCCTAGCTGAATATAGTTGTTCACAATAATGTCTCATAATATGTTGTATTTCTTGGGGTTCTGTTGTAATCTCTCCCCTTTCATTTGTGATCCTACTGATTTGGGTGTTTTTCCTCTTTTTTTGGTGAGTTTTGCCAGTGGTTTGTCTATCTTGTTTATTTTTTTGAAAAACCAACTCCTGGTCTCATTAATTTTTTGTATTGTTTTCTTAGTTTCTATGTTGTTTATTTCTGCTATAGTTTTTATTATTTCTTGCCTTCTCTTTGTGGTTAGATTTCTCTGCTGTTGTTCCAATTCCTTGAGGTGATCCTTTAAACTGTTGATTTTGTCATTTTCCTGTTTCTTGATATAGGCCTCTATTGCTATGAGTTTCCCCCTAATTACTGCTTTTGCTGTGTCCCACAAATTTTGACAAGTTGTCTCTTCATTATCATTTGTCTCAAGGAATTTTTTTATTTCTTCCTTGAGTTTCTCTTTGATTCAGCTGTTGTTGAGCAGCATGTTGTTTAATCTCCAGGTATTAGTTTTTTTCCATTGCTTCTTCTTGAAGTCAATTTTGAAATCTGTTGCATAGTGATCTGATAGGGTGATTCTAATGATCCTTACATTTGTGGTCTTATATAGGTTGGCTTTGTATCCTAAGACATGGTCTATTCTGGAGAAGGTTCCATGTGGGCTTGAGAAGAATGTATATTCTGCTTTCTGGGGATGGAGGGCCCTATTTAAGTCTATTAGCCCTAGATCTTCTAATTTTTTATTTATTCTAATTTATTCTAATTATTTATTTCTTGCTATTTTTCTGTTCGGTGGATCTGTCCAGTGGTGATAGTGGAGTATTGAATTCTCCTACAATTATCACGTTTCCCTTCATGTGTTTCTCCAGGTTTGCAAGCAGTTGCCTCACATATTTTGCTGGTTCTACATTAGGTGCATAGTTATTGACCAGGGTCACTACTTATATGTCTCTGATCATTTTCTTGAGGTTGAATGCAATTTGGTCTGATATAAGAATGGCTGTCCCTACTCTTTTTTGTTTTCCATTGGCCTGAATAATTACTTTCCATCCTTTTATTCTAAGCCTGTGTTTATCCTGTAGTTGTAGGAGTGTTTCTTGCAGACAGCAGAAGTCCAGTTTATTTTTCCTAATCCAGTTCTCTACTATGTGTCTTTTAATTGGAGAATTTAGTCCATTAACATTTAGAAAGATTATTGACAGAGATGACTGTTGTGCAGTTGTGTTGTGTAGGGTGGTTTTTGTTACAATCGGGGGTTTGGATTGTGTAATTTGTCTCTGAGTAGGTCACTTAGGATCAGCTTTGTTTGCACAAATAGTTCAAGTTTGTTCTTGTTTGAGAATGTTTTTAGTCTGTTCTCCCATATGAATGATAGTTTTGCTAGGTATTGGACCCTAGGTTGGAAATTTCTATCATTCAGTCATTTAAATATGTCATTCCACTGTCTTCTTGCTTGAATTACTTCAAATGGGAGATCTGGTTTGATTCTTATGTCCCTTCCTTTGTACTTGAGGTTTTTTTTCTCCCTTATTGCTTACGGAGCTCATATTTCTCTTTGTTTGTTTGTTTGCTATTTGGATTACTATATGTCTTAGTGTTGGTTTATTAGGGTCTATTTTATTAGGGACTCTCTTCACTTCCTGGATTTGCACTAAAGTTTTTTTCCAGAGGGTGGGAAAGTTCTCTGCTATTATATCTCTGACTAATTGTTCTTCCCCTTTCCCTATTTCCTCCCCTTCTGGTATACCCACAATTCTTAGATTGTTTCTTTTGTCCTTGTTCATTAGATACTGGACTTTTCCTTCCAGTGCTTTGCGTTTTATTTCTTCGTTGGTTTCTTGGTCATTTTTTGTTTACAGTTTTCCTTTGAGTTCTTCAATGTGCTTCTCCAACTCTGTGTTTCTGCTCATAAGGCTTATTACTTTGTCTTTTAATTCCTTCAATTCTTTTTGTATGGAATCTCTCATGTTCTTTAACATTTCTTCTTTAATTTGGCTGATTTGTTCATCCATAGATTTCTTATACTCGGTAGCTAGCATTTCTTTCATTTCTTTTATCAATTCTTACATTTCCTTCTTCATGGCTGCTTTTAGGTCTCTTTCCCATGCATTTTGGTGGACTTGGAAACTTGCTAAGGTTTATCTCCATATCTCCAGATATTAGGGCTCTCCTTGATTTACCCATGTTTTTTTGCATTTATTCGTGTGGTTTGGAGTGCTGTGCCTTCTAAATTCAGCCTGCTTTGGTCCCCTGTGGCGTGGTGATGGGTCCCCTCCCTGAGCATGGTTCTAGAGGGGGTTGTTGGGTGGGCTCGCTGAGGTTTGGCTCAAACCCACCCAGTAACTGCCCTCAGCCCTTGGGGAGTCTCAGGTCCACTCCAGGGCTCAGGGAGGTAGACTTCTCTAGGTTAGCCAATGGTCCAGGTGGCTGGCCCAAGCTCACTCGGTCTATTGGTCCTAGCCCATCCCAGTGGCTCAGAGTGGGTCAGGTGCAGGGTTTTGCTCACCCGATCTGCACTCAGCTCAGGCTCAGGGGCACTGGGTGTGGTGGCAAGAAGCCTGTCTCAGGCTCCCACGTGCAGAGTGTGGAGGTGCAAGAAAAGCACTCACCTGTGTGCTCTACACTTGGGATTGGGGTCCCTAGGAGGGGAGCAGGGTGAGGTGGTGAGAAGCCTGTCTCAGGATCCCACGTGGAGAGTGTGGAGGTGCCGGGGGAAAGCACTCACCTGTGTGCTCTCTGCTCGGTCTTGGCGTCCCTGGGAGGGGCACGGGGTGAGGCGGCGAGAAGCCTGTCTCAGGCTCCCACTTGGAGAGTGTGGAGGTGCTGGGAAAAGCACTCTCCTGTGTGCTCTCCACTCGGGCTTGGGGTCCCTAGTGGATTACAAAATGTTTTAACAAACAGTGGAGGGAGAGATAAGTTTACTTAAGTTTAGACTACAAGTGACTTAGGGGTTATGGTGGAGGCCATGGGCACATTGGTGGTGGGGTGCATAATTATTTATACATAAATACAATAAATGTAAAAACATTATAACAATGTTATCTCATCTATACTAAAATTTTTTTGTCTTTTTCAAAAATCATCTACATTCAGCCTTTCCTGCATCTAAAAATCTAAATATTTTGTTGGTTTTGGTCCACATCCAGTTGTGCTCAGGAGTTATTTCTGTCTCTGCACTCTTGGAAGTGCTCAAGAGACCACATGGAATGCCAAGAGTCAAACCAAGGTGCTGTATATGTATGTGGCAAGGACCCTCTCTACTGTCCTATTGCTTTGGTCCCTGAATCTAAGACTTTTTGTTTGTTTGTTTTTCTGTCACACCCATTTGATGCTCAGGGGTTACTCCTGGCAAAGCACTCAGAAATTCCCCCTGGTTTGGGGGGAATATATGGGAAGCCCAGGGATCAAACCGCGGACCTTCCTTGGCTAGCTTTTGCAAGGCAGACACCTTACCTCTAGCGCCACCTCACTGGCCCCTAAATCTAACTCTTTTAACAGTAAAATTCTAATTTTACCAATGAGGAGGCCAAAAGAGACAGGTTTTTATAAAGGTCAGCCTATAAATTCCAGACTGTTTTTAAATTAGTATATATTTATTTTATTATAGTTTAGAGATAGGGTTAAACTAATGTCCAAGTTTCTGGCATTCTGTCTGCCAATATCTTTCAAGCAAGATGTCTCTAGACATATGCCAACCTTCTGGAAAAATTACTTGTAGCTCAAAACTCCATAACTATGCATATTGCCTGGATGCCCTGAGACCCCCTAATGAGCACATCTACAGACTCTATTCTCAATCATCTAATTTTTGAATTTTTTTTAAACTGTGCTCTTTTTATTAATTTATTTAAATACTGAGGTTACAAAGTTTTTCATGATTGAATGTCAATAATAAATTCTGAATACCCTTCACCAGTGCACATTTCTGCCATTAACACACCCTCCTATCCTCCCTACTGCCTCTCCTCTCTCTCAAGGTCATATATTTTACTACTACTACAACTACTACTACTACTACTACTACTACTACTACTACTACTACTTCTTCTTCTTTATCATCATCCTTCTTCATACTTCTCATCCTCTTCCTCCTCCCTCATTATCGTTATCATCTTTTCTTCTTTTCCTCCTCCTTTCTTATTCATCATTCTTCTTCTTTTCTTCTTCTTCTTCTTCTTCTTCTTCTTCTTCTTCTTCTTCTTCTTCTTCTTCTTCTTCTTCTTCTTCTTCTTCTTTATCATCATCCTTCATCCTTCTCATCCTCCTCCTCTTATTATTATTCAGCATCCTCCTCCTTTTTCTTCTTCTTCTTCTTCTTTTCTTCTTCATCCTCCTCCTCCTCCTCTATCATTATCATTATCATCTTTTCTTCTTCTTTTCCTCCTCCTCCTCTTTCTTATTCAGCATCCTTCTTTTTTTTTCTTCTTCTTCCTCCTCCTCTTCTTCTACTTCTTCTTCTTCCTCCTCCTCTTCTTCTACTTCTCCTTCTTTATCATTATCCTTCTTCATCTTTCTCATCCTCCTCCTCTTATTATTATTCAGCATCCTCCTCCTCCTTCTTCATCATCATCCTTCATCCTCCCTCCTCCTCCATCATTATCGTTATCATCTTTTCTTCTCCTTTTCCTCCTCCTCTTTCTTATTAAGCATCCTTCTTCTTCTTCTCCTTCTTTTTCTTTTCTTCTTCTTCTTCTTTCCTTCTTCTTCTTCTTCTCCTCCTCTTATTTCTTCTTCTTCATCTTTTTCTTCTTTTTCTTTTTCTTCTTTTTCTTTTTCTTCTTCTTCTTCTTCTTCTTCTTCTTCTTCTTCTTCAGTAACAAGCATGTGGAGAAGTGTAGTTAGGCAGAGAAGGGACAACTATGACAATGATAATTGAAAATGATCACTCTAGACAAGAAGTGTGTGCTGAAAGGAAATAAAATGATATGCAGAGTACCCCATCAGTAACAATAGTGCAAAAACAGTCTCATCTTCACTCACCTTCCCCCCCCCATGGCACTAAAAGAAACACACAATTCCTTCAATTTAGTGAGAAAAACTGCATACCTCTGGCTTTAAGAATAAAACTGAGGGGACCACATATTCTAGCACCCCAGGGGGTGAGGGTGGGGGTTAAGGGATGCAGGATGGGAATGGGGGTGGAGGGAGGGAATTCCCCTGACTCAATGTTAATGTATACCTAAAATACTACTGTGAAAGATATTTAAGTCAATATGGTCAAAATAAAAATTATAAAATAAAAAAATAAAACTGAGTGTTGGGAAAGTGGCTCATTGACTTACTGCATATTTTAGTTTTCAGATCATTGTTGTGCTCTCAAGTATAACATAACAGTTTTAAGGAAAACCTGGTCAGTTTCTATCAGAAAGGTCAAGAGTGAAGTGTTACAGAACTGACTTAGGTCTGATGGGTCATTTCTCAGGCTCCTGCTGTTAAGTAGAAATAGTCTCAAGATTTATGTTTGTTTTGCAGCTAATTAGCCTGATGGAAACCTTATGCACTTTTGATGAATTGGTTTCACACCAGTGGGTTCTAATCTACTTGCATGATCTAACAGGGACTCAGAAATGAGCCAATTTGAGTTGTTGGGGAAGACTGTTGGACTTCTAAGGGGCAGGTGGGTGGTCTTTTGGTAAGATGCCTTCTTTTTCAGTTCTTTCTATTGCTTCTCAGATGTACTTGGGATAAAGCACTTGACAACCCATATTGTGAAATCATGATAGATCATGTTTCTTCTTTGATGCCAACTTCTGCCAGCTACAGTAAGTATTTTCCTATTGTTTTTTAGTATTTTTCTAACCTCAGAATGTAGTTTGTCAAATTCTGATGGCTGTAACTTCTCTTTTGTGTAAATTTCTCAAGTAAATACTAAACACCACCAATCTAGTTTTTACCCCTTCTTTGCAAATTGACTTCCAGGTGCCTTTGTTTTTGATGGAGAGAGGGGGCTTGAAAACTTGCAGAATTATGTGAGAATTGGAAGGAGCTTTTGTAGGGTTCTGGTAAGGCTAGACTTCATGGGACTGACCTTATCACTCTGATCACAGCTTGCCCTTTTATTCTTGGCTAGAGCCTATATCTCCAAATAACGCGTGATTACTCATGTCTGCTTCTTGCCTACCTTTTTCTCCTCTTGTGCTTACCTTGCCCTGCTCTCCCTTCTCAGTCTCAATATTGATTCCCAGGAGGAAGTAGTCAGGCCTGATCTCTCTCTAGAGGGTGCAGAAAAACTTTTCAATACTTTCTGCATGCTAGGAGAGTAGTTGGCATAATTTTAGAAAGCTAAATTCAAGGCCTGCTTCTCTATACTCTACTCCATTGAATCTACTCCATGTGTGCTGTGCTTACTGTTTGAACATAATTTTCCAAAGTACATGATGGGAAAAACTCAGGTACTCCTCTTAATTTATCCTCAAGCTAATAAATATATCTTCTTCCCAATTTAATATTTTGGATTAAAATACAGGACTCTTCTTTACTGCTTCTCCTCTTTCTTTTCTCTCACTTTCTAGGGTTGGGTAAAGCCTGCTTCGGTTGTTCAAGGTATCTGTCTGACAACCTTTTCTGAGTCATAATCATTATCTACATTACAATTCTTCCAGATTAGTTACTTTTAAGTGATTTGATTTTGTATATTTTGGGAGGTTGGAGCCATATCAGGCTCTCTGCTGGGGAATCATATAGTATTGAAGATCAGATCTAGAGCTCCTGCCCTTTCAGCTATCTCCCTGTACCCGAACTCTAATTTTATATCATATTTATGTATATGAAATTTATTTCATCAATTGTATATTACAAACAATTTTTCTGCAACTTGTAGTTGTAAACATTTATTCTGCCTTTTGTTTTTTTTTGGGGGGTGCCACACTAGCAATATTCAGGTCTTACTCCGGGTCTGTGGATTTAGCTTATATGTCCTACAATAGATGAATGGATGATGAAGATGTGTAACATATAAAAAAAAAAGTGGAATACAACATGTATGGAAAGACACCATTTTGGAATTTGCTGCAATCTGGATGAAACTGAAATATATTAGGTTAAATGAAGTTAAGCCAGAAGAAGGATAAATACAAACTAATACCACTTATATGTGGTATTTAGAATAACTGTGTGATAAAATGCAATGGCTTAAATGGGGTTTGCCAAGAACACCCTAGGCCCTAGAATATAGTAAGGGGAAGAAAAGAAATTGAATTCATCAGGAGAAAGACAAAGGTGAAATAATAAAAGACAGAACCTAAGGGTGTCTGAGGTGCATTGTTGGTATTAAGAAAATGGGCCGGAGAGATAACATGGAGGTAAGGCATTTGCCTTGCATGCAGAAGGTCTGTAGTTTGAATCCCTGCATCCCATGTGGTCCCCTGAGCCTGCCAGGAAAGATTCTGAGCGTAGAGTCAGGAGTAACCCCTGAGAGCAGAGTCAACAACAATTAAATGAGACCCAAACTATGAAAACGAAATTTAAAAACGGGCCTTTTATGTTGGCAGTCTGGGGTCTAGAGTAGTGGTATAGGATGGACTCTGAGAATATTGGTGAATAGAGGTTAACATTGGTAGTAGAATTGGTTCTTAAACAATGTATGTTTAAAACCCAACTGTGAATAACTTTGTAAACCACAATGATTTACATTTAAAATTTTTTTTTAAATTATAGGGTGCCAATAGCAAGAACTATAGCATCAAACTTAAATATATAGGACTACATCAAACTAAGAAGTTTTTGTATGGCAAAAGAAACATAGGCTAAAATTAAAAAATAGCAAACTGAATAAGAGAAAAAATTTCACTTAACCCATCAGATAAAAATTTGATATCTAGGATATACAAAGTACTCACAGACATTAACTCCAGAAAACCTAAAATCCCCATAAAAATGAGGATAGGGAATGAACAGACAGTTCTCTGAGGAAGAACAATAAATGGTCAAAGACAAATAAAAATGTTCATCATCACTTATCATTAGGGAAATCAAAATCAGGACAACAATGAGATATCATATACCAGTAAGGATAGCGCATATCAAAAATAGAGAGAAGGATGTGGTGAGAAAGGAACTCTCCTCCATTGCTGGTAGTAATGTGTGTGTGTGTGTGTGTGTGTGTGCGTGCGTGCGTGCATGCGTGCATGTTTGTGTGGTGGCTGTCTAATGTTTGTCTATTGCACATAATGCCTGTCTATATTGTATATAGTCCTTCCCCCTGTTGTATAAAACCCTTCCTTTTCCCCTCCCCTGCTTATCACTTTACAAATCCTTTTCTATCCTTTCACTCTCTCACCCCTAATTTTTTATTTCTCCCTATTTAACCCTTTTTAATTTTCAGTTATTAAATTCTCAGGAATCTGAAAGTTTCCTTCATCCCAACTATCTGCCATCTGGCTTCCAAAGCAAAGGACAGCCTCCTACCCCACCTTGCCTCCATCTGGGAAGAACTTGCTGCCACTACTGCTGCTGATTTACTCTAGGTGGCCCTTTTTCTTTCACCTCTCTTCTGTGAAAATCGAGACAATCTTGTTGCTTACTACTGGATTTGGCTTTTTTGATTTTTATTTTGTCCCCAGCTCCAGGACATTTCCTGATCTGTGACTGCTGTGAGCCATTTTTCAGACTCCACAAGACCTGTTGTAGGCTGAATGAATCTGTGCTCTGAATTTTAAGCCTCTCCAGATTATTTCAAAAGACCAAAGGGGATTGTATATTTCCTTTGTACATTTCCTTAGATGTATCTCCTTAATTGATATCATTTTTATTATGTATTTTCTTATGTAGATATCGTTTTCCCCATCCCTTTTGGGATTTTTTTAGTAGAAAATTCTAGTAGATAAGTTTCTCTTGGGTTCTGAGTTCATGTTAAAACCTGATTATAGAGTTTGGTAAGCTTATTATTTTTACCCCATATGCACCAGTAATATCATGTGGTATTGTTCCTTTCTGCATAGGTATATTAAAATGGGGAAATCTTAGGTATTGAAAAAATTTCTCATAAGGATATGTAATTATCTAACATCTAATGGGGATAGGAACTCTTAAATTTTATATTGCATGGGGGTCTTTTACCTTGAACATTTGCCATAGTGACTTGACTTAGGCTTTAGTCAATTGGACATTGACTGTTCACCCCTGAATCTTAGATTCCATCTTTTGAACTAGCAGTTTTATGCACCAGAAGCAGGTGCTTCTACTGGGGAAGGGCCTAATACTGCGCTGGCATCAACTTACTCCAGGGTGCATTCATATAGAAACATATGGGGGAAGGGTCTCAGAACAAAGGCAACTATTTAATGAGTTTTTACATCTCAAAGGAAGAGGTTAGGGAAAATGGAAGTTAGGCAAAAACACTTTTGTTTAGGCTGTTACCTAGATTCACCTACAATGGATTACCTTATTTTTACCTCATTTTTCTACATTTTTCTATAAAATTAAGAAGGAAAATAAAGGATTGGGGCCAGGAGCCAAGTGGTCTCAGGTGTAATGGTGGAGAAAAAAAAATGGACAGAACTAAATATCCAAGCCAATGTCAACAACAATAGAATCAAGAGATCCAAACTATAACAATCTATACTTAAAATGATCCTTTTATACAGGCACCCAGGGGACAAAGGTTGGTGGTATAAGGCACATATTTGGAAACATTGGTGAAAGGAGGTGGACACTGGTGGTGGGAATGGCCCTGATTCAACTGTATATCTGAAATCTAATGGTGATGGACTTTGTAAATCAAAATAGCTACAATAAAATTTAAAAAAGAAAATATAGTACAGTACAAGCAAATTTGAGAAAGTTAAAAATAAATTTAAAAGTTAAGAAATATTTCTAGTGGTACTCTAGGCACTCTATGGGGTGCCAGAGATAGAAACTGGGTCAGACATATAGAAAGCAAGCACCCTGCCCATTGAACTATCACACTGACTATATTGCCTATCATTCCTTCGGAAAAGTATGTTTACATGAACACTGAATAATATATGAAAGAACCAGGAGGAGCCGGGCGGTGGCGCTAAAGGTAAGGTGCCTGCCTTGCCAGCGCTAGCCTTGGACGGACCGCGGTTCGATCCCCCGGTGTCCCATATGGTCCCCCAAGCCAGGAGCAACTTCTGAGCGCATAGCCAGGAGTAACCCCTGAGCGTTACTGGGTGTGGCCCAAAAACCAAAAAAAAAAAAAAAAGAAAGAACCAGGAGTTCTTCAGTGATGTCATAGTTATTTGCCTTTCTCCTCCCATTGTTGTATCCAGAGGGAACCATTTTTATACTGTTCATATGTTTCACCTCTGTTTACAGGTTTATTTTCATTACCCCTATATCACTAGTGAGTAAAGCATCATTGTGCAGACGAAACTATAAGCCTGCCAGGAACTTTCCAGCACTTGTGAAGGAAAACTTAGAAGAGTATTCAGAGGCTCTAGGGTGATGATGTCATAGCTGGGTCAGCTACACTGTTTCTAAGCAGATTTCTAACCATCTATTTATTATTGAGTACTCATTACATACTAAATGTATGGGTATGATTAAATTTACTGTAGCATTTAAATTAGCGTACCCAATTATTTGCAGATGTCTTAAAATGTGAAAGCCACAACATATATAATGAAGGTTACATATAGAGAGTAGGCATGTGTAACTGATAAATATAATGCATGACTCATGGGATGGGATCAAAGCTTTGTCTCCGCATGTACCTTTCAACTTCATTCAATGGGGGTGGATGGGGAGGTAGGAAGACTCCTCATCTATTCAATAGACTGATTGAAGAAAGAGACAGCCCTGGCCTGTGTTTAGGTCACAAAACAGTTGTATTTTAAAAAATGTAAACATTGAGTGCAAGCTTTTCTTTAACACTTCAATCTTTACTCCAAAACAGGCCCTTCTCACTTTCTCCACATTGAAGTCTGGAACAAAGCAATCACCCATACCCTTTCATCTGTCCTCCAGTAGATGGTTTCTGTTCTATCAACAATTAGGCATAAGAGAAGAGGAAAGGCTAGACAAGTGTTGACTCAATAACTTTATGCCTTCTGGTCTTGGTGTGATTTAAGCTTATTTGTTGTCTTGTGTTTTCTTCCATTATTTCTTTTGCAAACCCCAGGGGGTTTTCTATTCTTTTGAGTTAAAAGATAAGTTGTCTTCTTGGATTAGTGATGAGTTTCCTACAGTCTCTAATAATTTGGGTTCTAGCTCTACATTCTTGTAGTAGTATCTACCTTTTTTTAAGGTGAACCATCAGTAGCTCTCACACAAGAAACATGGGCAATCCTCACCTATTTTTTTAAATAATTTTTATTGTGACCTATGTGAATTACAAGTCTTTCACAGTTATATTTAAGGGACATAGTGACAGTGAATTAGGGACATCTCCACCACCAGTGTTGTCTTCTCTCCACCCCTATTCCCAGCAAGCATCACATACAACCCTCTTTACCCCCTGAACTGCTAGTATATATAACAGGTCCTTTTGTGTAGAGCTTGTTGCAGATTGGGTTATCTTGATTCTTTTGTTGTTGACTTTGGATTTGGTGTTTAGGTCTGATCATTTTTCATTTCCACTCAATGTTAATGCTATTTTGGCTCCAACAAACCCCTGGGACACAATCAGCTTTAGGGACATTTCTTCCTTTCTAGCTCTGCCACCAAAGCACCTAGTCAAGGCGGCCTTGCCTATACTTTTCTTTTCACTAGAATTATTTTCAGCCTGCTGACAATGTTAGCTCCATCATCCATCCCTACCAGCACTCTAGTTTTCTATGCCAACAATTTAGAGGACTCAGATTAAGAACTTTTTGTAGCCTGATTTAAAACGTTCTTCATTGGGACTTTAATTGAGAGTTTGTGTTCATAGACTTGCTGTTTTGAAAGTAGAAATATCTCCCCAACTTCTTTAGCTTTCCTGAGGGTCATAATATTTTGTAGCACTTCCTAGAACTATTCACAAAATTATCTTTTCCATCTCATGTGTAGTTTTCACTAAGTCCTCCTTTTTGTTCTTTATCTGTCCATGGTATCTAAAGAGAAGTAGGCTAAATTTTAACCATTATTTTCTAAGTTCTGTGCTTTGCTTGACATTTTGCCTTTAAAAATTTGGCTTTTTATCTTCTTGGTGAATTACAATTAATCATAAAAAATAATGTAAGTACAATTACTAAAATTTGAATATTTTAAAATAAAAATGTTGTATCCAGTTAAGAGTAAGATCAACCCTCCAGCTTTCAGTCAGCTTTAGAGACATAGTCTGTTTATTAGAAGAAAATATGTCTAGATAACTGTTGCATTAAATTTATAACTCAGAGTTTTATTTTAAAATTTGGAAAAATGACTTTCTGATGAAAACCTTGAATGTAGTGATTATTTTCATGGACTATAGCAGATATCAGAGTAGACACTTTCTGATACTTCCTACTTTTTTGTTCTTCCCCAATGGGCTAGAATCTTACCTGTTTGATATATTCATGTGCCATTGCTATGGTCAAGTCAGGAAAAGAGTCTTATATGATGATATTCTGAAGGGAATACTAAAAGGAAAAAATAAGTGTTTCCTATAGAAACAAATTGACCTTAAAAGGACTTTGAGGACAAAAAAAATGCAGTGCTTCTTGTTCTATTGGATGACAACTGAAACACTGACTAAAGGATAATTATAACCTTACCTTTGATTTGAGGCTACTATTCTCTATTTCTGAAGTCATTTTTAATGGAATAGTGACTTGGATTCCTGGAGAATTTATTACTTCAGAGAAAGAGCAAATTAGACTAATTTCCAACACCTGAGCCTCAGGAAAGCTAAGAAGTTGTGTAAATATTTCTACCTTTGCAAATTTTTTTTGGGGGGGCCACAACTGGGGTTACTTCTCAGGGGTTACTCCTGACTATGTGCTCAGAAATCGCTCCTGACTTGGGGGACCATATGGGACACTGGGGGGTCGAACCATTGTCTGTCCTTGGTTAGCGAGTGCAAGGTAGATGCCCTACCTCCTGCGCCATTGCTCTGGCCCCTATTTTTACAATTTTTATATGGCTAGTTATCTATGAAAAATAGCTGAATTTTTCATCATCAACATTCTACATCTTCAACTTTTTCAGTTTCTTACTCACTGTCTCATCAGTGAGACCTTCTCCAGTTATTAATCCTGTAAATGGCAAGACTGCTTACTCCTTGGTACTCTCATTCTACCTTGATTGCTTCATTTTATTTATTTTTATTATATAACATTTAGTTTATATGTATTGAGAAGTCTTACAATTTTACACCCATTCAATGTGTATATTATCACACCACAAATACCACCAGTATCTTCCCCCCATTATTCCCTGCTAAATACAATCCTACCCTGTCTGGAGTCTAAGCTTATGGATTTATTTCCACTTGTTTGAAATCATAATGTGTTTTGCTTTCAATATCATGCCTATGAGACCATACAATACTATTATTTCTCCTTCTAGCTAATTTCACTTAATATAATCACCTCCAGGGATGGAGTGGTGGTGCTAGAGGTAAGGCGTCTGCCTTGCAAGTGCCAGCCTAGGACAGACTGCAGTTGGATCCCCCGGTTTCTCCCCAAGCCAGGAGCGATTTCTGAGCACATAGCCAGGAGTAACCCTAGAGCGTCAATTGGGGTGTAGCCCCCCCAAAACAAAACAAAACAAAAAACCCATAATCACCTTCAGTTTCAACCTTATTCTGTTAAATAGTGATGTTTTATTTTTTAATTGCTGAGTTTTGTTCCTATTTTTTATTTAAAGAACTTAGTATCTTTAAAAATATTACATTTAAAATTTCAATAATTATTTTCTCCTCAATCCCACAAATGATGTAGAATATAATTTCTATAGGGGATAGATATTTTCATTGTGGGAGGTTCCCCCAAATACTGAATAGTGCTTTAAATTTAATTGACTGTTAAATTAGTACATTTTGACAGAATACTTGGGGAGTGAAGAATCAAAATTTGTTTGAATGTTCAAGACTATATGCCTCCATTTTGTTTATAATATAAATAAATATATCAAAGTTGAAATTCTCGAAAATTGAGAGATTTTATTGAAAACACCATTCTTTAAAAAATGTTTTACCTAGTATTTTTTAATCAGAGATAGAATTTTACATGTTTAAAGATAAAATAGTGATTATCTCAAGGATATAGTAGATCATTTAACTTTTCAAGGCATATTTTGTAATATAGACTGTTTCCAAGGTATGTACATATTCTATTAAAGATAACAAAAATGATCATAGTATATTAATGATTATATTTTAATGTTTTAAAATTGTAATAGCTAGACTAAGGACAATCATGAAGGCTATTTACAAACAGGACATCAATTTTATTACTAAACTAAAGCCATTTAAAATCTTAGTATATCTTATAATTTCATGCTTCTCTTCTATTTATTTATCATAGTCAGCAAGTGAAATCACTAAATTCAGAAGGACTATATACTTTAAGAGAATTCTGTACATACATACATATATATATATGGTTTGGGGGCCACACCTGTTGACTGACGCTCAGGGGTTACTCCTGGCTATGCCCTCAGAAATTGCTCCTGGCTTGGGGGACCATATGAGATGCCAGGGGATTGAACCATGGTTTGTCCCAGGTTAGCACGTGCAAGGCAAATGCCCTACCACTTGCATCACCACTCTGGCCCCCCAGTTATAGGAAAAATTTAATTAGTATAATAAAATAAAAAAGAAATAACATATTTAAAACTTCTAGCCTTTGTATTTAATCCAAAATTTAATTGTTTAAGATCTGTTCTTATTTTGTAATGTTATTACTATGCTATTATTATTGCTATATTTATTTCAAATATTATTTTGTATAAAAATGTTTAACAAAACACATTTCATACTTTATAGGAATCATCTTTATAGTAAATAATGGTGATTAATAAAATCATTTTATTTTTATAATAGATAATACATTGATTAAATAAAATGCTCTCATTACTTACCTATTTTATAAGATAGATATGGAGCAAAATATATAATTTATTCAGAAATGCATTGCAATTGAAGTTATCACCATTTACTATATGGTTTACTGTAGCGCTTTAATACAATTTATGACCCACATTCCATTGAAGTAATGGAGTAATTTGTTAAATATTGTGATATATACATAGAATCTTCACAAGCAGATAGCAAAAAATGCTTAGGATTTAATTGTTGGATGAATATATTTGTGTATTAGTGTAGTAATAAGAGCTTGAGTAAGCATCTTGTTTTTATAGCTTTTGTATTATGAATTAAAAATGGTAAAAAATTCTGTCTCTGAAGTCAAAGTCAAAGCTTGCCTTAGAAATTGAATCACAATTCAATTTGTATCATTATAATTATTGGTTTCTTTAAGCTCAAGTTTTCTCACCTCTAAAGTAAGCACACTTACATCACATTCCATCAGTCAGAGGAGGGTTTCGGGTAAGAGAAGGGGAAATGAAGCAGGGGGGTGGAGTCACCCTCTCTTCCTAACAATAATGCTAAGTAGAAATTCCTATTTGGTAACAGAGGACCCTATACATACATACCTAAATATATGTATCAGTAAATATATGTGTATTTTAATAGCTGTTTTATATATATAAAGAACCTGTCTATAAGTTATATTTTAATTCTTATAAATTATATACTTAATAGTTATATATTAATTCTCCTAAAACTAGGTAAATGAGGCATGAATTCTGGTTTTATGGTAATAGTTAAGGATATTTAGTGGTCTCATGCATTACGGTTAACTAGTACATGATGGTCTGGTTAATTCTGGAAATTTTTAATAGTGCATTCTTTGCATTATGCCCCATGAGACGCAGTAAGCATCTACCTGTGGGGTAGTCTGGGGTCCAAGAAAAAGAGACTAAAGAGTTGGAAATAATAAAACACCAGAGCTGGGCCGGGCGGTGGCGCTGGAGGTAAGGTGCCTGCCTTACCTGCGCTAGCCTAGGAGACGGACCGCGGTTCGATCCCCCGGCGTCCCATATGGTCCCCCAAGCCAGGAGCGACTTCTGAGCGCATAGCCAGGAGTAACCCCTGAGCGTTACCGGGTGTGGCCCAAAAACCAAAAAAAAAAAAAAAAAATAAAACACCAGAGCTGATGAAGACAAGTGGAAAGCATCGGAGCAAAAAAGTGTTGGATCAAGGCCAAATATTTTATTGATTTGAGTGAAAGTGGAGTGAATCCTAGGCATGAAGGTGAAACTATCATACACATATTTTGCTTATCCATGTTAACTACATATGTGCAATATAAAAACACACATATCATTAATCTATTACAAGATAGGCCATATATATGAATCATGGCCTCATCTTTTATTTTTGCTTCTACCTGAAAACTGTAATATAAAAGACAAAAGAAAGGAAAAACAGCAATTCAATTTAATGTTGGAGAGTGTACAAGACATAATGTAGCTTATGTGGACTTGATAGGCTGTGGAGGGTAATTTTGACAGCCTATACTTTTCTCCCCATGAATATATTTTAAGTATACAACTTAAGTTAGAGGTGATTTCATCATGGTACTTATGTAAATGACTTTCTCTGGGTTAAATTACTTTTGCATACTCTACTATTATTCATAGCTTTGTGCCAACCTTCTATCTCTTGTTAAAAGCTTTAGCAAGTACAGAGGGCAGGAAATATTTTTTTAAAATATACGTTTGTAAGTCTGTTATTTCCTGGTTTGTGCATACTTATGTAGTTTGCAACTTATTCATAAAGTATATTCGCATGCATATAGAGGCATGTTAAATAGCATTTTATGCCTCCCACCTTAGAAGATGCACCACACCTGAAATATGTCCTACATTTATAATAAAAACAACAACACAATGCCAATTTGAAAGTGATCTTCCCTGGATGACTCATAAAATAGAAAAATTCACCCATGAAAATGCTTTGAAAGCCTTGGAAGAAATGTGCCATCAAAATGCAAATATGTTTTCACTTAAAAAGAAAAAAGTCCTCTCTGGGAACTGGTTTACATAGGATTTGGAGTTAACATTCCAGTTTTCAACTGATTGAAACCATTGGCTATTTTATTTACTGATGCTCTTTGGACTTAGTACCATCTGCTGTTCATTGTTAGGGCATGCAAAATTCCTGGGATTGTATGTCCTCCAGCTGATTTCTTTGTTATGGTCATTTTGTAGACTGTTGCTTCAACTTTCTTTGGTAGCTCGAGTGTTCTGTTTGTTAAAATCTGTGTTTTGGTATAGTTCTTACATGACCTGGACTACAAATTCCCAATTTCCAGAAGGAGTAACAAAGCTTATATAAATTACTATAGCTTAAATTATTCTGGGCCTATTAAACGTACTTAACTTTTTCTTAACTAGATTCGTTTTCCTGCCTCCCATTTTTAGTTGTTCCGTAAACTAATTTAACTTATATTGATGGATGGAGGTGTTGAGCAATGCTTCACTAATTTATGAAATAAAACTCTATACTAGGATTCAATTATGTCTCCCCATTAAAAGATGCTTTAGGATTTTAACACTTAGCCCCTCAGCAAGTGGGCATGTTAGAAGATAGGATCTTTAAATTAGTAAATCAAATTGAGGCAATAAGAATAGTTTCTAGGGAACAAGTACAGCTGGTAGGGCTCTTTCCTTGCGCATGCCCGACCCAGACTCCAACCCATATGGTCCCTTGAGCTCTACCAGGAGTGATCCCTTACTATAGAGTCAGGACTAAGATCTGAGCACAGGGGAACTGGCCCCCAAAAAGAATGGATTCTAAGATATTATGGTTTTTTGGGGGAGGGCACAGAAATCGCTCCTGGCTTGGGGGACCATATGGGATGCTAGGTTTTGGAACTGTGGTCTGTCCTACAGTAGAGTGCACAAGGCAGAGTTCTCACAGCTTGCGCCACCCCTCCAGTCCCTAAGGTACAGTATTATGTTTTTAAAAAAGGTGGGGAACAGGCCGGAGAGATAGCATGGAGGTAAGGCGGTTGCCTTGCATGCAGAAGGTAATTGTTTCGAATTCCGGTATTCCGTATTGTTCCCGATTCTGCCAGGAGCAATTTCTGAGCCAGGAGTTACCTTTGATCGCTGCCGGGTGTGACCCCACCCAAAAAAACCCAAACAAACAAAAAACAAAAACAAAACAAAACAAAAAGGATGGGGAAGGAAAAGTCAAAGCACACAAAGGAGAAATACTAAAGAAGATTAAAGTTAGTCTCCCATAAACCAATGAACCATGAAAAGATAGCATTGAGACTAGGGATGAGTTTTTCCTTAATATCTTCAGAGGAGTTGTGGATTTGTTTGATCTTGATCTTCTAGACTTTAGAACTTTCAATCAGTAAATTCTTGTGAAACTATTGTTGTCCTCAAACAGCAATACTTTAATTTTTTTTATTTTATTATCTATTTTCTGGATTTCTTTCTCTGCTATACTGTTGAACATATTTCACTGCCATATCTTTACCATGACCTTTTCTTACTTTCGCCTAATCAAAAATTAACCCTTTGTTTGAGTCTCTTGCTCAGGCACTAGGTTGTACTTAATATTTTCATAAACAATACTTCTCATAAAAATTAGGGCTATTTCCTTTCTGATATTCTTCCTGATCCCTGCCCACTTTTGAGATTCTATTTAAATTCAAAAATATTTTCAGATTTTTCACTCCATTATTTTAATAAAATTTCTGAATTAAATGCCTTGAAAGATATTTTAATTGAAAGTATACTTGAATTATTCACATGAATGTGAATAGAAACAGGTGCAACACTCTGGTGTAGGTGGGAAGAAATTTATGTTAGACAGAAAAAAGCATTTATGCAGAAAATTGTTGGATTAGTTTCCAGGCATTCTTTAGTGATCCTAGGACAATTTCTTATTTGGTTCACTTTTCCTGGGTCTTTGGTAGCTAAGCCATTGCTTTTCTATGCAATATTCTAGTTTATAGTCTTTTAAATCTTAGCCTTTAATCCGAGTATTATTCTATTATTATAGTATGAGTTAACATAATATCTATGAGCCTCCTTTAACTAAAATAAAATAATCCCTTTCTTCAGGATGTAATAATTCTTTTTATCAAATTATCATATTTTAAATCCTTACACATAGCAGACAAATCTTTTGTTGATTGATTTCAGAGGTCAATTGTTTTCATTATTATAAGGGATAATAAATTTGGATGACATATAAGGCACTAAACATTCTCTTTTTTCCTCATATAATGCATATTGACTACATGATTTACTACTCCAGATAATTTTAAACATAAATGCATATGGGGGGGGGAGGCTTTCCCTAGTGGTTTATGTGTGCCCAAGTTCCACTAGGATTGCAACCGACAGTGCTTGTGCTGTTGTATCAAACTTGGAACCTTGAGCAAACAAAATATGCATTTTACCTATTTAAACTGGCTACTGGGCACCTTGAATTTAATGAATTCATTTTGAAGAAAAGGACTCCCAAACATTGTTCAGGAAATACCTGGGGCCACTCATTGTGATTCTTGTGTGATTTTGCTGATTTTTCAGTTGTTGGGCTCCACATGCTGGGGTTAATCAGAACCCCACTCTCAGTGGTACAGGGAAAATTTAGTGCCATGGATTGGACTCATGGACCAGTTCTTGCAAAATATGCATTTCATCTCTTTGGATACCTCTCCAATGTCCTTCAGTGTATTTTTTTTTTATCATTGCATTTAACCTACTTAATCATTGTAGAAAAACCATCTTTGTAGTGCTAACTATAAAAGAATTTGATATGAACTTGCCATAATAAATGTCAAAATTTCAAAAAGTTTTGATCACTTGTACTATCAAATAATTTTTGCTTTTCCCTATATTTCCAAATTTTATTTTATTATTTTGTTTTTGGTTTTTGGATCACATTCAGCAGTGCTCAGGAGTTGCTCCTGGCTCTGCACTCAGAAATCGCCACTGGCAGGCTTGGGGAACCATATGAGATGCCAGGAACTGAACCACTTATATTCTGGGTTGACCATGTGCAAGGCAAACGCCCTACTGTTGTGCTATATCTCCGGTCCTAATTCTAAATTTTAATCATGTTTTATCTTTATTAGGAAATATAAACTTTTCTGATTTTGAAGTCACATATAATTATAAAATAATATTTTCTACTTTGTTTAAAATTGTTTTATATTTTTATTATTTTTCTGAATTCCTTATAATATTTTCTACTTTGTTTAAAATTGTTTTATATTTTTATCATTTTTCTGAATTCTTTATATTTCATTTCTATAATAAGTACATAGTGTAAATAATTTTGTGGAATTTTTTTTAAAAGTTAACAAAAAGCTAGGATGATCTCTTGCCATTCTATGTCTTTAGATTTGTATTGTTCTGTATATTGTTCAAAGTTATTCAAATTTTCTATTTTTCTTATGGATAAAAAATTAATTTTATTTCCATTATGTTGGATATGTTTTGGTATACATTTTGATCAGTGTGCAACCCTTTTAGATATGAGATAATTATAAAAAAAAGGTATTTATAAGTCTTTTAAGTTGAAATAATCAATATTAGTAATTTTCCATGCAAGTATCCCTTTTCTGTAGGTTAGTTTTATTTCTTTAGTTTACACATTAAAACTCCTACATTTCTTTTTATTCTATTTTTTGTACCCTATCTGCCAATACTGAAAATGATCAGTTATAATCATCAAATCTAACATTGCAAGTCAGGTTAATTAAGTCTCTCTTCCTCCATTGTTTTTCTTTTTTTCTTCCCCTTTCTTCTCTATCTTCTATTTCCCCACTCGGCTCTATAATCTCAGTCCAAGAACTGAGTAAATCCCATGTCTCCACATATGGTACAGAACCACTAATGTTCCTTCAAGGACCGGAGACTCTTATCTTTATCATGTCTAAGCCTCCTCCTCCTCCTCTCCACCTCTCTCCCACACTCAATGAAGCCAACTTTCTCACTGGAGGGAGAATGTGTATGAATGTGTATGAATGCCTGTAAAGAAATGCATAGTCTTATATGCACATTAATTTTATATTTTGTGAACATTCTAGTCCTACAGCCCAGCACCAGCCAGCCATAAAATGGGTCTTCTTTAAATAAGACACTCCCCTTTTAATAAGATCCTAATCATGATTGGCTTCCTGAGTCTATAAAACCCTCCATAGGGTTGGAGTTGGAAAAAACAATTGAGTTAGTTGGGATAACAGTTGGAGGAACAAGAAGAGAGTTGGGTGGTAGTTGAAAGAGAGAGTTGGAGGAGCAAGAGGAGAATTTGTTAACAGTTGGAAGAGACATTTTGATGGTCCCAAATCCAGATCTCTCTCCCTCTTTATCTCTCTCTTGGCCTAAGAGTTAGTCATAGGCCCCTGGGTTTCTCTAGTAAATAAGACTCTGATAGTTGTCAGAGTCTTGCCTGCAAGGCCCTGTGGACTCCAGCAGTGTGGGCTCATCTCTAGCAGATTGGATCTGACAAACATTATTGTGTACTGTCTTCTTTTTTCATTTATCTAAATATGGTATTTCAAAGACAAATTTATGGCATATGATTAGTGTTTATATTATGCATGTATCTCCACCATGTGTCTCCATTTGCTGTCCCAATATTGGGCATCCAGACCACATTTAGCCTCCTGCAACAAATCTTCCCCAAATCACCTATTAATCTTCCCTCATACTCTAACTGCCATGGATAGAGAGCAAAGGAAGCATTGTCCACATGGAAGAAAGACTAGCAGTATACTTAGCTAACTAACTATGATATCTTTTCAATAATAGTTGACACAATTTGTCTTTACTCTATCAAGAAAAGATCACCTTGCCATCATCAGTCTTGCCAAACTTTGCCATTATTCAACTATTTTTTGGTTTGTTTTTTGTTTTTTTTTTCGGCCACACCCGTTTGATGCTCAGGGGCTACTCCTAGCTAAGGGCTCAGAAATTGCCCCTGGCATGGGGGGACCATATGGGATGCCAGGGGATCGAACCACAGTCCTTCCTTGGCTAGCGCTTGCAGGGCAAACACCTTACCTCTAGAGCCACTTCACCGGCCATTGTTCAACTTTTTACTCACTAGTCTGAAGGGTATAAAATGATACCTAATGTATACATATCTGATACGTTTTTATTGAGACCACTCCAACAGTAACTCAGTTCTGGAGTGTGGGACAGATGGTTTCCTCTTCAGGGTGATAAGCTATGGTAGGCCAGGGCTACACCCTGCAGTACTAAATGGGGGTCAGGGAGGGAGTATTCAATGCCAAGAATCAAGCTCATGCTCTGAAACTTGAACTATCTTACCAGCCCTGCACTTTTTAATTATTAGTTAACCTGGTCATTCATTCAACGGTGAATTCTTAGATTTTTAGTTTTCTGTATTTTGCCTGATTTTGTTATTTGCCTATGTAGTGTGGTTATTTCTTTGTTTGTTTGCTTGCCTGTTGTTTTTCTTTTTTTTTTTTTTTACTATTTAAATTAATTCATGAATTTTGGTCTATGGGTCAAACCTAATTTACTGTTTGTTTTCATGTGGTCAATGGGTTTGGACAAAACATTTTTAAGTGATTGGGAAAAATAAAAAAATTTGTGACACGGGGCCGGGCGGTGGCGCTGGAGGTAAGGTGCCTGCCTTACCTGCGCTAGCCTAGGAGACGGACCGCGGTTCGATCCCCCGGCGTCCCATATGGTCCCCCAAGCCAGGAGCGACTTCTGAGCGCATAGCCAGGAGTAACCCCTGAGCGTCACCGGGTGTGGCCCAAAAAAACCAAAAAAAAAAAAAATTTGTGACACATGAAAATTATATAAAAAGTTTAATGTCCTTAAATTAAGTCAAATTACACATAAGGAAACTCATT
The DNA here is from genome assembly GCF_024139225.1 of Suncus etruscus. NCBI lineage: Eukaryota > Metazoa > Chordata > Mammalia > Eulipotyphla > Soricidae > Suncus > Suncus etruscus. The sequence goes on along the minus strand of NC_064852.1, from coordinate 145,817,067 downwards.
CATTCCTGTATCATTGCTGGTTTTATGCTACCATGGCAGACTAGTTTCAACAGTGATCCTATGACCCATAAATATTTACTAGCTATCCCTTTATAGCAAAGTTTTTAGATCTCTGGTTGGCAAGAGAAATTCTGATTGAAGTCAGGCATTGTAAAGTACATTTCTCAATTGAAACTATTTCTGATAGTCTTTTCATCATGTTCTTCAATCAATAGCTACCATTTTGGTGTTATTAAACAATATTTTATCTTATATTCTATTTTTAAAGAGTACATTTAAAATTTCATTTCTTCTCATGTATCATCAAATCAATTTCTTACATCTGCAATAGTGTTTTAGCTTAAAACTTTTATTAGAGGCATCTCACAATTCATAGTTTGCTTTTCATTTATTATATTCATGAATAGGATATTTTAAAATTATTTATGTAGGTAAAACTGGATTTTTCCAAACCACCTAATAAACAATATATACTGTCTCCTTTCAAATATTAGTAATGGCACCCTTTTATTGAGTTTCTTTATGCTCTTGGGTCTGACTCTAAGCTTTCTTTTCTGTTCCAAGTTTCCATTTCTCTTAGTGTTTTATTATAATAGTTGGACAAATGGTTTTAAATCTTTGTTTCTAAAATTTAAAAAATATTTTAAAAATTTTATAGAGGTAGATCATTTGAGAATAAACACTTGTAAGTTTTAGGGGCACACATTACTATATTACACACATCATCAATACACTAATATTCTTCCACCACTATCCATAGGATCTTTTCCTTCCTCTACCCCTTAGGTAACCTCAATTTTGTGATGACGATCTTTCTTTCTCTCCTTCATTGTTTGCCTTTTTATAGGAGGAGGGGGGCTGGTGTTGAGGATTGAACCTAGGGCATATATAAGGCAAGTCTTCAATAACCAAGCTCCTATAGCCAATTCCACCTTGTTTAATTGACTTTATGGATATTATCTTTTTCCTTTCTTTCTTAATATTTTACATACATACATATAAGTGAGATATATTTGGTTCTTGTTTTTCTTCTAATGAGTTATTTCATATTTAGATATTTCCCTTTGTCCATATATACTTTCAGTAGGTATTGTATTAAAAAATTCCTAAACACTTTTTGTATTCAAAATACAACAAACTTGTTGTATTCAAAAATTGCTAAAAACATTTTAGGTTTAATTTGGGAGAACAAAGAATACAAAAAATGTAGTACTTTTAGTAGAATCATCTAGCACAATTTATATCCAATACCTTAAATTATTGCTATGAAAAGTATTTTTTACTTAAAAAGTTTAAGCAGCAGGGGCTGGAGCGGTGATGCAAGCAGTAAGGTGTCTGCCTTGCCTGTGCTAGCCTAAGTCAGACAGTAGTTTAATCTTCTAGCATCCCATATGGTCCCCCAAGCCAGGAGCGATTTTTGAGCGCATAGCCAGGAGTAAACCCTGAGTGTCACAAAGTGTGGCCCAAAAAAAGAAAAAAAAAAGTTCAAGCAAAATTATACTATAAATTGTTTTATTTATGACATATGTACAAACTACTTTAAGTCACCATTAAAAAACTAATAATACTGTTTAGTATAGTTAAATCATCCTTTTACTTGATTTACCAATTCATCCTCTTGTTTTCTATTTTATATTTTTATCCATTCATTTTATCCATTTATTTTTCTATATTCCATGTCTCAGTTAGTGATAGGGTTTTTGTCTTTCTTCATCTGACTCATTTCTGTAAGCCTAGTACTATCCAGTTCATCCATACTGCCATCCTAACAGTGTCAAGGGAAATATAATTGTAATCTTATTTTTCTTTATTATTAATGGTATTCATGACATTCATGACACATTTTTTTTGATATCTTATAGGCAAGAATGACTTCCAACAATTCTTCCTACATCTAAGCATGCATGCTGCTCTTTTAATTAATAGGGGAAGTCATTAACTTTGGAAATTAATTGTATCTACAGCTTTCTTTGATCTTTAGGATATAAAAGAAAAACTCTGTGATAATACATACTTATCTTCTTTTATTTGGAGGGGGGCACACCTGGCCGTGCAGAGGTATCTCCTGGCTCTTCACTAAAGAATCATTACTGGCAAGCTCAGGAGACCATAGGAGAAGCCGGAATTGAACCTGCATTGGTCACATGCATGGCAAACACACTCCTGGCTATGCTATCACTCTTGTCTCCCCCCCATTCATTCTTATCTTTTAACATCTTCTAAGATTTCTAGCATCTTCTGAAGCCTTTGGGCCTTGAAACAATCCTGAAGGCAGTTTCTAGCTAGAGATTCAGTTCTTATACAATGCCAAAATATGTGAATAAAGCATCTTCGAAATTCTAGTTCCAGATAAGTGATCCAAATAATGGCAAGTGGAATAGAATAATCACATTGCTATTTAAGTCAGCTCATAGAATAATGAGAAATAAAGACCACAACTCTTTTTTTTAGGATGCAGTCAATATTTTATAATTTCTTTATTTAAGCACTATGATTACAAGCATGATTTTAGTTGGGTGTTAGTCATAAACAGAACACCCCCTTCACCAGTGCAACATTGCCACCACCAATGCCCTCCACCTCCTTCCCCATCCCTGCCTGTATTTGAGACAGACATTCGACTTTTCTCACTCATTAAGATCGTCATGATAGTTGTAAGTGTAGTATTTCCCTAACTGCATGCACCACTCTTTGTGGTGAGCTTCATATTGTGAGCCAGTCCTTCCAGCCTTCATCTCTATTGTAACTGAGCTTTATTATAATAATGTCTTTCATTTTTCTTAAAACCCATAGATGAGTGAGATTATTCTGTATCTATCTCTCTCCCTCTGGCTTATTTCACTCAGCATAATAGATTCTATGTACATCAATGTATAGGAAAATTTCCTCTACTTCATCTCTCCTGGTGGCTGCATTATATTCCATTGTGTATATGTACCACAGTTTCTTTAGTCATTCATCATATTTCATCCCATTCACAACCCTTACTTCTTAACACATCAGAATTAATAGGCTTGCTCTTTATCTATGTGCGAATGAGATGAGTAGAAGTTCTCTTGCTACTTAGATAGGAATGTAAATTATCCCAATGCTTATCAGAAACAAGGAAGAAAGACTTCTAACTAGAATTAACACATTTAATACATTTTTTAAGAAATAAGAGTGTTGGGCCCGGAGAGATAGCATAGTGGCGTTTGCCTTTCAAACATCCGATCCAGGACCAAAGGTGGTTGGTTCGAATCCCGGTGTCCCATATGGTCCCCCATACCTGCCAGGAGTCACCCCTGAGCACTGCCAGGTGTGGCCCAAAAACCAAAAAATAAATAAATAAAAAAAATAAGAGTGTTTATTTGCAATACATTTTAAAGTTCAAATGTTTACTTCTCAGTCATTGTTTTTCTATTTTAGCTAAATCTGCTTAGTACCAAAGTTAAATGGAAATATTCCATCTTTGTAGTGTCCAAAACCAGAATATATAAGACACAAGTTATTTTTATTTAATTTATCTATTCAAATAAATATTTTATTTTTAATTTATTTATAAGTAATCAATTGTAATTTTTTTATATTTTAAATATACCGTTAATAAGAAAATATTAGGGGCTTGAGACAGACTTGAGACAGGCACTTGCCTTGCCCCCAACTGCCCAGATTCTATCCTTTAATCCTCATAGCCAAGAGTGATACTTGAGGTTAAAATCAGAAATAAGCTCTGAGCACCACCAGCTGTGACCCCTAAGTTTTAAAAGTTGATATTGGATAAATTGTATAAAATAAAAATATTCAGCTGGTGGTTTAGACTGCCCCAGGCACCGTCTTTCTTTTTATTCTTTTTTTTAATTGTTTTTATTTAAACACTGTGATTGCAAATATGATTGCAGTTGTGTGATTTCAGTCATGTAAATAGGCATTGTGTTTCTAACTCCATAGGCGAATAGGTCTGATGAAGCAGGGTAGCAGCAGAGAAATTATCCAAGTAGTCAGGAAAGATATTCATTGGAGTCAGGTCTCTATGCCATGTGCTGCCTATACCATGTGCTTTCTCTCTGCCATGTGCTCGTTCTGCTAAACCCCGGAGGGAAAAAATCTAGTAATACAGGTGGGCCTTTACACATCAAAACAAGAGGCTAGGGAGAAAGAAAGCTGAGGGAAGGGTTTGCATTACATTGTATGACTGAAACTCAATCATGAACAACTTTGTAACTGTGAGAAAAAAAAAACTTTATTATAAATATCTCTGTAAACCACGCTGTTTAAATAAAGTAATTTTTAAAAATCTAAAAAAAAAAGTTGATATTGGTATATAATATCTTTCTTAAAATATACAGACTTTACTCAGGTTCATTCCCTGGAATCCCATATGGTCTCCTGAGCCTCCCATGAATGATTTCTGAGTAACCCCTGAGCACTGCTGGGTGTGGCCCCAAAAGCAAACCAAACCAAACCAAACCAAACCACAAAATAAAACAAAAACTTAACTGTAATAACCTTTTCTGCATGAAAATACATATGCTCATACATTCCTTTACCTTTTGGTAAAATTAAAATATACATAATATATGCAAACTTCTAATATATATTGTATAATTATATTAGCTAATATATTAATACAATTAATTATAATATTAATATAATATATAGTTATATTATTTATATAATATAAATATATATATTAGAAATTTGTATAAGCCTTGTCTGGTCTGTTTCTTAGGACCAGTTGGTAGTGAGTACTTTCTCCTCTCTATATGTATTATACTTTTATTTGTTTGTAAGTCATATATTATTCCATAGAAAACTCTATATATATGAATAATCTAACATACCATCTTTGAAAATCTAGTCTCTTTCCCCTTTCTAGAACATTTAAAAAATTATTATTGATGTTATTTTTAAGTGTTTCTTTTCCCTAAACGAATTCTGCAAAAGTTGTGTTATTTGTTGGGTGGAACACTAAAAATTTCTAGTTTTCCAGTTTATTACTGGACAGCAATTTCCTTTAATTGTCTGGAACCAATCAATATTCCAAACTTTGCCAAGTTGCTGTATGTTTATGTGTGTGTTGGTATAAGCTCTCTATATTCAGTTAGGTAATTATAAATTTGCTTTGAGTTTCACTTCCAAATTGCACTTAGCCTCAGAGTCAGTCAATGGTGAGAGTAGAGGGCTTTCTCCAGCCTTTACAGAGCATGCACACACATGTGTGTGGTCTTCTGTGTTCCCCATAATATGTTGAAACACTTCAGATATCCAAGGGTCATAGAAGTCTTTAATTTTCCTTTTGACTCTCTTGTTAGCTTGTTCTTTATTATAGCTATTTTTGCTGTTTGGGGCAACAGAAATGTAAGTAATTGTTGCTGAATATCTTTTGATAAATTTCTCTAGGGAGAAAGGCAATTTGCACTATGTAAACTCTGAGTAAGGTAGAATAAAAAGAAGTCACAAACATGAAGTTTCAAGGGAACTGTTTAAACAAGTCAAATAATGAGTTATTTAGGACTTTGAACAGACCTAAACGTGTTATACAGTCTCCAGTGGTAACTATGCTCCTGGTTTTTCTGTGACTGTAAATGACGTCTTCAAATGTTTATTGAGCTGGAGGGAGGGATATGGAAATTTCAAATGTTGCACTCACTCTTCTTTCTAAATTTCATTCATTTCACTTGAATAAGTTTTCCTCAGAGTGATTACATAATGTTTTGATTAATTTACTGGATCTTGAAAAATGTTATTTGGAATACTTCCTTGGCTAGTATCCTTACAATATTTTTTGGAGAAAATTACATCAGGTGATACTTAATCTAAACTTTTTATCAATATGATTCTTTTAATAATAAACTTTTGGTGTATAACTATCTCTTGATAATCCTGAGTATAATAATAATATAAATGATGCCATACTGTTTAATTTTTAAAATAACTCTTAGATTTTAGATTCTGATGTATAAATATAATTCATTTTGCTTGTTATTTTGTTTTGAAATCTTTATTACATTGGTTCCCACCTGATCATTAATCATCATGCAAGACTGTAGTATATGCTCAATATTTAATTATAATGAAGCATCAAAGCCAAAAAATATACATAACAAATATACATAACAAATATAACTTTATTCACACCTTTATAGGTGTGAATTGATTGGAAATTAGATTGATTCTCCACTTACCATTTTCTTGAACAAATGCCAGAGTATTACTATTTATTTCTTAAAGTTTTAAAAATTATTAGCAAACCAAGTAATTATTGGCTGTAATTAAAGTTTATTTTATATTCTAAACATAATTATCAAATATTTTAATTTAGTTCTAGTGTCTACAATTTTGTAGGGATTTCTATATTACATTTAGGTATTAAAGTATATTAATATTGCTTATCACACTTATTCATGCTCTTATCTTTTTCCCATAATGAACTTAAATTATATTCTGTTTCTACCCTAGAATTGGCACCTTAAATTTACTTTTTTAATCTTGTAGCCACCTTTATCTGGAATTTTGAAATACTTTAAATATTTTGTCTAATTCTCATCTACTTTATTTTGTTGATATTCTTTATGATTAAAAGCACATTATGCACCTCTGGAATAAATATCGCTAATGATTCTTCCTTTTTATCATAGTTTTATGATAACACAAATGTTTTAAAATAATGATTTTCTTGTATATTACTAACTTATTACATAATTGAGTGTGCATTCTTTTTCAAATTACACTGTATATTTTTCAAGACATGTTCCAAGACAAACTAGGTCAAAAAAATATCTCCACATAAAGAAGACAGAAATAGAATCAACTATCCTCTTAAACTACAAATATTTGAAATAGAAATGGGGAAAAGTCAGATATTTGAAAATTAAATAAAATGTTTTATGAGTAATAAAACAAAAACTAAAAATATGATGATTACACCTGCCCAATGAAAAGAAAATTTAGTAAAGGATAAAAAAATGACCACAGACAACAGAATTGTAGAGTTTATATACAGTATAGAATAGAATTTACTTATGGCAGAAATGGGAAACAGCCAAGCAGGGGTCTCAAACTCAATTTACCTGGGGGCCGCAGGAGGCAAAGTCGGGGTGATCCTTGAGTGCAAAGTCAGTAGTAAGCCTTGAACATTGGGGATGTGTGACCCAAACAACTAAAACAAAACAAAACAAAAAAAGATTCCTCTAGGGCAGGGCCACAAAATGTACGGAGGGCCGTTTGTGGCCCACGGGCTGCGAGTTTGAGACCCCTAATAGAGACATTGCTGGAGTGAAATATATACTGCTGCTGGGTGAGGATGATGTATGCTTGAGAGTATCATTAACAGTGTTGTAAATCATAGTACATGAATAAAATTAGAGGGGAAAAGATAAGAAAGGAAGGGAGGTTAGCTCTACTATGTTCTTGGTTAATGTCTTTTTTTATTACAAATTAAAATACTTGACATTATCATCATTTATACCTTTATTTATAGTAAGACTTTATGCATACAATCCATACATTACCCATCACTATAATGTCAGCATCTCTCCATCACTGCCATAAGTCCCGTTTCTTTCCAAACACCTTTTGCAAACTGTTCCATTGACAAACTCAGGGTCATAGAAAACAATTTTCCTTTTTTTTATTCCCTTACTTATTTCCTTATACTCCAGTAAATATAAAAGCTCATGCAGCATTTGCTGTTCTTTTGATCACTTTGTTCATAATAACTTCCAGGTCTTTCCTTGCAGTAGTGAACTGAAGTATTTCCTTTTTCCTTGTAGAGAAGTATTATTGGAATATTATTATTATTGGAGAAATGTCTATATGGTGTGTCTATATCACAATTTCTTTATTCATTTATCTGTTCTTGAGAATTAGAATTATTTATGGATTTTGGCTGTTATGATGCAGGCCTTACTCTGTTTTTCCATATAGATTTGGTGTTGGGTAATATTCAGGAAGGGAGAGGAGAGAGTTTTTATTTACCTTTTATTATCCACATCTCCTTAGTACTCAATAAATATTCAGAGTTGTATTTTTCTCTTTAGGCTAGTTCTGAAGGTTTTTCAGAGGTCTCCTAAAAGGAAACATTTGATTGGTGTCCCCTTACTTGTTGCTTATTTTTGTTTCCTATAGACCAACTGTTGTTTATATTGATAAATAATTTCCCTTCCTACAAGTTTAGGCAAGTATTTAGGCATTTAGGAATGGCCTCAATCTCTCCAGTGGTTCACAAAGCTTCTCATTACCCATACAATAACATATTTTTACATCTCAGAGATTCAATACTCTGAGTGTTAGAAGTTTCCTCTTCTCATTATTTTAACTAGCATAACTTGCTCTTTTTTGTTTGTTTGTTTGTTTTTGTTTTTGGGCTACACCTGGTGATACTCAGGGGTTACTCCTGGCTCTGTGCTCAGAAGTTGCTCCTGGCTTGGGGGATCATATGGGATGCTGGGGGATCGAACCATGCAAGGCAAATGCCCTACCATTGTTCCACTTCTTCAACCTCACAAACTGTCCTTTTTTAAAATTAATATCTTTATTTATACACCTTGATTACAAACATGATTGTAGTTTGGTTTCAGTTATGTAAAGAACACCCCCCTTCACCAGTGCAACATTCCGATCACCAATGTCCTAAATCTCCCTCCTCATGATGTGCTTATTATGCTAAATATTATCAGATACTTAGAAATGGCTTCAAAAATATTTTTTCATAATTTGGAACTAGATAATCACTTTGTTCTTTTCTTTATGGATTCTGCCAAATAGAGGCCCATTTTTATTGTCCCATCATAGTCTGATCATGCGATTGTGTTCTCTAACAAATGCAATGCAGTTAGAAATTGAGTAGAAAATCATAATTAAACATTGTAGTGTCCAATACAAACTCTGTTAATTTACTTTCAACAACTTTATTTCCAAAAAAGGTTATATTTGAGGTGTTGGGAATTAGGATTTAAGAATGAATTTTGGGGAAAGACAAAAATTCAACTAAAATACTAAATATATGAAATGAAGAAAACTCTCAGAGGTATTGGTGGGGATATATGCTAGTTTAATTGCTTTAAAATAAGTTAATATTAATTGAAAGTATCCTATTTAATGATAACCCAGAAATATTAACTTTCTGGAGTCACAATGACAATATGAATACAAAATGGTGTATATAAGGATACTGTACTAATATTTTTTGAAATGAAGAAATTGGAGATCAAATAAAGAAGTGAAAATGATAAAGAAAGATGTTCCATGCTATTGAAAACTAATGAGTAAAATTGAAAGTTAAGTGAAAAATTATTCAAATATTATTTTAACAATATATTTAAATAAACATTACATATTTTACATATTCCTCTGAATGTGTAAGATAGATATATTTGTCTGGGATGGAAAGGAAATGTAACACCTTAAAAATAAGGTCCTATTGGGAAAAGAGAGCGAAATGGAATTTTAGAACTCTCAGTTGGAACTATAACTACTAAGTTTAAGTTTGATTTCTTAAAAAAAAAAACAACTAATAGTACAATATTATACTGTATTTATTAAATCTGGTTTGGACCCATACTTTTCATTATATTAGCCTATTATTTTTCAAGTATTTAAACTATTCTATAAGAAAAATATTTTAAAAAATCTCTACAGGATGGAATGCTCATGATAATAATAAGATATAATATTGAAGGGATGGATTACAAAATACTGTTTTCCTCAAAAGTGATAGGCTCCAGGACTCTGAGGTTTTAAGATTTAAGAATTTGGTTGTGAATTATTGATTCAAGATTTTGGGATTTAAAGGACCAGAAAAACTTTGAAAGAAAACTGGCAGTAAATAAGTTTTTAATTCAGTGTTTCAAATACACTTAAAACTAAATAAGATTACAGCATATAAAAACAAAACCATGAATTATACTTTATATTTTATTAACAAAATTAATAGCCTATATAAAGTCTGATTACTTTTGTTTGAAGAGATTGGCCACTTTGCACTGATAGTTTTATAAAGTATAAAGTTAGTTTTTAAATAAAGGGAATACTTAACATCTTTAGCTTTGTTACATTTAACCAAATAAAATATTAGGTGTGATTTCTTTACTAGTAGAAATAAAGTAGTTTACTATTTTACTAGTAGAACAACATGAATATTCCAAGTAGTCTGGGGGTGGGAGACACAAACAAATAAACAATAATTTTGCTCTATCTTGCTTTATTTGCATTTCCTTTTAAGCTCTAGCAAATCGTGAAAGTCAGTTATGCTTGAAGAAAAAAAAAATCCTCAAATAATTGCCTACAAGGAAGAACTGCCAATTTGGACAGAAAGAGAATTCCCACCAATTGGATGTGTAGAAACTGGAAGTAGGATGAGAGTAATGTATCTCCAAAGGGATGTTTGCCTTGAGAATGTTGAAGGTCTTAGTCAATTCAGTAAGATCTGTGTGCTTCCTTACTGTTTACAGGCTACTGACCTAAAACTGTGAGGCTCAGCTTCTCAACTTAATCTTCTAAACTGTTTTCTTATACAGAGGTGTTTGGTGCTGGCCTGAAATTTGCAGCAGCTCTCGCCTCTTTTTTTTTTTTTTTTTTTATGCCAATAGTTCCTGTTATAGACTTTAGTTGTGACCATAAGATATGGTTCAGCCTACTCGAATTTCCTCTAAGACGCCTCAGTCTCACTTGAGAATCACTGGGTTTAAGATAGACGTAGAATCTTCCCAGCCTAAACATATGGATCAATTCTCTTGAGCTTCCCAAACTGTATAAAAGGACTTAGAATTTCTCACGTATCCTTAACATCTTTAAGCACAAACAAAAGTAGGAAGACGATGAGAGTGGAGTTTCACAGGCTTGTTTAGTGAGAGAACTTGTGTCTCTTGGCCATGGATACAAATACCTGAGAACAACTTTCAGCTGCACTAGGCTGTAGGGAAATTGGTGAACCTTTAAATACCACGGTTGACCTCCTTGCATTAATCAACCTTGATGAAGTCTGTGGACCTTTTATCATGTTGCATTAGAAAAAAAAATACCTCAAAGTATTTAAGAAACATTTTTAAAGGTTAGGACTCTGGCCATTACTTTTCAATCACCATCCAGAATACATCCAAAAGGTTAATTTCATTATTTAGGGGGAACATGCCTACTTATATAGGCAAGTTTCTCTCAAATACATACATATGGCTTCTCTTATTCTAGGTTTGGCTTTCTGCCTAGATCAAAAGTAGGAATTGATCTGGATTTGCCTTTGAGAAAGGGATTAGTGACCTCACTTTTGTTTTTCAGTTTTGTTTTATAGGAATCCGCAACCAAACACTACCCAGATGTAAATAATCTCTTTTGTTCATCCTAATGGAAAATTAGACTCTGTAAAGAGTGACTAAAACTATGTCTGAAAGTCTCCATTGGGACTTGTGAAAATAGCAAAAGGAATGAAGTACTACACCAATTAAATAGTTTTAGAGATTTGTTTAATTATGCAAGGAATAAAAAACAGAGGTTAGAGCAAAGCATAGTTTGTGATGAAGAAATATTCTTATAGAAGAAACGGAGCCCAAATTTTATTCAGCTAAAGTGCCCTCCTGCTTGTTGAAGGTTGTCAGAATTTTTCCTCTTCTAGAATTTTGGCTGGTTATTTTGTACTTAGAATCTCACTTTTTCTAAAAGAAGAAAGAAAATCGAGGATGATGAATGCTTCCTTAATAGCTAAGAAAAGTATCTCGAAGGGGATACAGTTAGTTGGTTTGTAGTTTCCCTAGGGTTTCCTGATCCATAGGTCAACTGCTAGGAGAATCAACTGCTAGGAGCACGGTGTTTTAGGAATAGTAGTGAGTCTGTGATCATCCAGGCTCGCTGGTTCTTCTTAGTAATAGTTTCCAGTTCATAATAATGGTGCTCAGACCTAAAGTTAGAATGTAGGAAAGTTTATTAGAAAGAAAAAAGAAAAGAAACTCCCCAATGGGAAGAGACAGTATAAGACTCATTTTGTGTGTAGGAGGTTATGGGTAAAGTGAGTCTTTGTGCAGGTCTTAAAAGGCTCTTTGCACATTTTATCAATTGATTGAAAGAGTGCCAGGATCCTACACAGTGTCTGGCTGGGATGAGTCTTTGAGTTTGTCCATTTGCTTAGGCATTACCTATTTCATCTTAGTATCTCATTGAGCTGAAGCTCTAATAAATAATTCTATGGTTCAGTTAGAAGTGTTTAAGGTATGAATCTGGGGCCAGAGCGGTGGTGCAAGGGTAAGGCATCTGCCTTGCTCGCACTAGCCTAGGATGGAACATGCCTCGATCCCCCAGCATCCCAAATGGTCCCTTAAGCCAGTGCATATCCTGAGTGCATATCCTGGAGTAACCCCTGAGCATCACCAGGTGTGGCCCAACCCCCTCCCCCCAAAAGACGTATGAACCAGGCTCTTGGGTGGGGTGAAATTTTTATTAGGGGATAGAGGACCACTGGCAAAGGGAAACTGAGGCTTCTTTCACTGGTATTGAGGTATTTTTAGCGTATGCCATTTAGTATTATAATGGGGGAAGATTTTTTATCTTTGATATAGATAATGCCAAAAGATAAAACAAAAATAAATGGTTGAAATTTAATCCTTAGGAGTCAGGGAGATGTGAGAGGATAAGATGCTTTCCCAGTTTACTCCCTGGTACTACATTCAAGCACTATCAGGAATAACCAGGAACATCCCTAAGTATTAACAGGTATTCCCCCAACCCTCAGCATCAAAGAAAATCTACATTTAACATTCGAATTATTACCTTTTGCCACTTACACGATGAAAGTTGAAGAAGGGAGAGTGCCCATTGAGGAAGCTCAATGTTAGAGCCCTTGAGTTATAATAATAGTCTCTTTTTTTTCCAATTAAATAACCATTATTTTTTTGTTTGCTGTTTGACCATAATTTCAATCAAGTACTATATGCATACATATTCAACTCTCATCTTGTTGTTTGCTTACAAGTTTGGGACATGTCCTAAATATGACTTTTGTAAATATGTGAATGCCTTTGAATGGTATATATTACTCTTCTCATCCTTCTTAGATAGAGGTATTTTATTGATCATTACATTTATACCTTTCTATTATCTGTATTTATTCCAGATATATTTTCTTCTGTGAAGCTCTTTTATGTGACCTATAAATGATCTTTTTGATACATCTGAGATTTTATTATAGTCTTATAAAGCCCAAATATGAAACTCTGGGGAAGTGTCTCTTGAAGTTTTTTTTATTTTAATTAATTTCTTTATTTAAGGACAAACGTGATCAGAGTTGTACACTCCCCTTTCACTAGTGCAACTTTCCAGCCATTAGTTTTTCCCATTTCCCTCCGCCCCCACTCCTTGCCTTTCTTTAGGACAGGCATCCAATTTCTCTCTCTCTCTCTCTCTCTCTCTCTCTCTCTCTCTCTCTCTCTCTCTCTCACTATCATTGTCATGGTAGTTAGTAGTGCAGTTATTTCTCTAAGCTCACCATGCTTTATGGTAGCTTCTTATCATAGACTAGTCCTTCTGGCCCTTATCTTTATTATCTCTGAGTATTATGGCTATACTGTCTTTTATTTTCTTAAATCCCACAGATGAATGAGACTATTCTGTGTTTATCTGTCTTCCTCTGACTTATTTCTCTTAGCATAATATTCTCCATGTTCATCCACATATATAAGCAAATTTTATGACTTCATTTTACCTAACAGCTGCATGATATTCCAATGTGAAGATGTACCATGGTTTCTTTAGCCACTCATTTGTTATCAGGAATGTAGGTTGCTTCCAGATTTTGGTTATTGTAATCTATTTCTTCTAGGTTCTCCTGTCTTTTTGGCATAGAGTTTCTCAAAGTAATCTCTAATTACCTTTTGAATTTCTGTAGCTTCTCTCCCTTTTCATGTCTAATTCAATATATTAACTTTTCTTTCTTATGTCTTACTAGTGGTTTATTAATTTTATTTATTTTTTCAAAGAACTAAATCTTGCTTTTATTGATCTTTTAAATTGTTTTCTGGGTTTCTAGTTCATTGAGTTCTACTCTAAGCTTCATTATTTTCTTCTATCTGCTACTTTTGGTTCATTCTTTAACATCCTTTTCTAATTTTTAAGCTGTTCAATTAAGTTATATAAGTAGGCCTTTTCTTCCTGATGAATGCTTGCAAGACTATAATTTTTTATTTATTTTGGGGAAATTGGGTTTTGGAGCCACATCTGGCAGTACTCAGGTGTTACTTCTGGCTCTGAGCTCAGAAATGACTCCTGGCAAGCTCAGGGGACCATACAAGATACCGGGAATCAAACCCAGGTCCGTCCTGAAAGTGAAATACACGTGAAAGTAAATACCTTACCACAGTGCTATTGCTCTGGCCAAATGCTTTTTTTCATCATTAAATTTTGCAGTCCCCCCTCAAATCAGTCATTTAAAAATATTTTTGTGAAGAAGGCTATTGGAATATTGATGTGATTACTTTGAATCATTTTTGCTCAGCATTTACAATGGGGTAGGAGTATATGTCTTTTTTGAGAGTTCACAGGATAATAGAAGAAGGCTTCAGATAAAAAAAATTACAATAAATAATTAAATAAAATTACATGAGATTGGGAGGGCTTGTATTAAGTGTTGTTCAGGAAGGAAACAAAATTATAAAAGAGACATGGAAGTAATATGGTTGAGAAAAACAAGGTTAAGTGATACAGTCATTTTGAGGTTCATTCTTCCAAGTTGTGAGCAAAAAATAATATTCCAATGTTCGTAACTTTTATTCTTTCATAACTTCAATACAATTTCATTAATCTTTTATTTTTTAATTTTTTTAAGAATCCATAATTTTGAATATAGAAAATTGTCCATATTTCTAACACCATATTTATAGTCATTGGAAATTTTTATTTTTTATTTTTTATTTTTGTTTTTTGGGTCACACCCAGCAGTGCTCGGGGGTTACTCGTGGCTCTGTACTCAGAAATCACCCCAGGCAGACTCAGGGAACCATATGAGAACGTCCTTCTGCACGCAAGGCAAACACTTTATCTCCATGCTATCTCTCCGCCCCGGAAATACTTAGTTTTCAGTTTATAGTTTAACCTTATTTTGCCTGTAGTTATTTTTTTATTTTTAATAATATATTTACTTAAGCACCATGATTACAAACAATATTGTAGTTGGTTTTCAGTCATAAAAAGAACAAACCCCTTCACCAGTGCAACATTTACACCACCAATGTCCCATCTAGCTTCTTCCCCACCCCCTGCCTGTATTCTAGACAAGCATTCTACTTTTCTCACTCATTAACACTGTCATAATAGTTGTCAGTGTAGTTATTTCTCTAACTGCATTTCTACTCTTTGTGTTGATCTTCATATTATGAGGGCTAGTCCTTCCAGCCCTCAGCTCTATTGTCTCTGAATTATTATTATAATGTCTTATTTTTCTTAACACCCATAGATGAGTGAGACTCTTCTATGTCTATATCTTTCTCTGACTTATTTCACTCAACATAATAGTTTCCATTTCTATCCATGTATAGAAAAAATTCATGTCTTCATCTCTCCTGACAGCTACATAATATTTGACAGTTTCTTAGCCATTATTTGGTTGAAAGGCATCTGGGTTGTTTCCAGAGTCTGGCTATTGTAAATAGCGCTGCAATAAATTTGGTGTGAGGTAGTATATTTGTACTGTTTTTGTGTCCCTAAGGTATATTTTTAGGAGTTGTGTAGCTGGATCACATGGGAGCTCAATTTCCAGTTTTTTGAGGAATCTCCATATTGTATTCCACTAAAACTGAACTAGACCACACTCTCACCAGAAGTGAATGAAAGTTCCTTTCTCTCCACATCCCTGCCAACACTGATTGCTCTTGTTCTTTGTGATGTGTGCCAGTCTCTGTGGCTTGAGATGTTACCTCAATGTTGTTTTGATTTGCATCTCCCTGATGATTAGTGATGTGGAGCATTTTTTCATGGGCCTTTTGGCCCTTTGGATTTTTTTTTTTTTTGAGAAATTGTCTGTTCATTTCTTGTTCCCATATTTTGATGGTGTTAGATGTTTTTTCTTGTGAGATTCTGTCAGTATCTTACATATCTTCGATATTAGCCTCTATCTGTTGGGTATTGGGTTAATAATTTCTCCCATTCTGTGGATAGTCTTTGTTTCCTAGTCACTATTTCCTTTGAGTTGCAGAAGCTTCTCAGCTTCTTAATATAGTCCCATCTGTTTATCTCTGCTTCCACTTGTTTGGAGAGTGATGTTTCCTCCATGAAAATGCCTTTAGTCTCAATGTCATAGAGTGTTTTTAAACTATATGTTGTTCTATATAGCTCATGGTTTCAGATCTGATATCAAAGTCTTTAATCCATTTAGATTTGACCTTTGTGCCTGGTGTTAATGAAGGTCTGAGTTCACTTTTATGCAAGGGCTGACCAGTTGTGCCAACACCACTTGTTGAAGAGTCTTTCCATGCTCCATTTTGCATTTCTTGCCCCTTTATCAAAGATTAATTGATTTTATATCTGGGGAACATTCTCTAAATTCTTAAGTCTATTCCACAGATCTGAGGATCTGTCTTTATTCCAATACCATGCTGTCCTAATGATTATTGCTTTGCAGTACAATTTATTTATTTTTTATTTTTTGGGCCACACCTGGTGATGCTCAAGGGTTACTCCTGGCTATATGCTCAGAAATCACTTCTGGCTTGGGGAACCATATGGGACACTGGGAAATTGAACCACAATCTTTCCTGAGTCAGCAGTGTGGATGGCAAATGCCCTACCATTGCACATTGATTCAGCCCCTTTGTGGTCCAATTTAAAATTGGGGAAAGTGATGCCTCCCATATTTCTTTTCCCAAGGGTTGCTCTAGCTATTTGTGTGTGTGTGTGTGTGTGTGTGTGTGTGTGTGTGTGTGTGTTTATTGTTCCAAATAAATTTCAGGAGTGTTTGATTCACTTCCTTGAAGAATGTCATGACTATCCTTAGAGGGATTGCATTAAATATGTATAAAGGTTTGGGGAGTATTGGCATTTAAATGATGTTAATCCTTCCAACCCATGATCAGTGTATGTGTCTCCATTTCCTTGTGTCCTTTTTTATTTCCTGAAGGAGGGTTTTGTAGTTTTCTTTGTATAGGTCCTTCATCTCTTTATTTGAATTGACTCCAAGATATTTGAGTTTGTGTGACACTAATGTGAATGAGATTGCGTTTTTAATGTCCATTTCTTCTCTATCATTATTGGTGTGCAAGAATGCTTTTGATTTTTTGCATGTTAATTTTGTAGCCTGCCACTTAGCTATATGAATCTGTTGTTTCATGAAGCTTTATGATAGAGTCTTTAAGGTTTTCTAAATATATTATCATGTCATCTGCAAACAGTGAAAGCTATATTTCTTGCTTTCTTATTTGGGTGCCCTTGATAACATTGTCTTGCCTAATGCAATGGCAAGACTTTCCAGAACCATGTTAAATATGAGTGGTGAGAGAGCAGCCTTGTCTTGTACAAGATTTTAGAGGAAAGGCTTTAGTATATCTCCAGTGAGAATATTTTCATTGGCTTGTTATAGATGGCCTAGACTATATTGAGAAAAGGTTCTTTCATTCCCATCTTGTTGAAATTTTATCAGGAATGGGTTTTTGTCCTTATCAAATGCTTTCTCTACATCTATTGATACAAACGCATGGTTTTTATTTTTCTTTTTGTTGATACAGTGTATTATGTTCATTTAATTTATGTTGTTTTAACATCCTTGCATTCTTGGATTAAAGTCTACTTGATTATGATATATGACTATCTTGATGAGGTGTTGGTTCCTCTTTTCCAGGTTTTTGTTGAGGCTCTTTGCATTTGTGTTCATCAGGGATATTGGTCTGTGGTTTTCTTTTTTGCAGCATCTCTCTCTGATTTTGGTATCAGGGTGATGCTAACATCATAAAAACTATTTGGTAGTGTTCCTGATTCTTCAATTTATTAAAGAGCTCTAAAAGGATTGGTTCTTTATAAAGTTCCTCTAGAAAGGTTTGAGAGAATTTATTAGTGAACTCATCTGGTCCTGGGCTTTTGTTTTTTGGAAGACTTTTGATTACCATTTTAATTTCCTCAGTAGCAATGGGTCTGTTTAGATCTGTTAGATCATCCTGGAAGACTACAAGAGGTCAAGAATTTATCCATTTCTTACAGGTTCTCATGCTTCTGGCAGAGTTTCTCAAAGTAGTCTCTGATTACCCTTTGAATCCCTGCAGTATCTATAGTGATCTCCCCATTTTCATTTCTAATCCTGTTTATTAAGTATCTCTTTCTCCTTTTCTTTGTAAGTTTTGCTAGTGGTTCATCAATCTTGTTTATTTTCTCAAAGAACTAACTTTGTTTTCATTGATCTTTTGGATTTTTTGGGGGGAGAGAATTTCCACTTCATTGATTTTTGCTCTAAGCTTTGCTATTTCCTTCTGCCTACCTATTTTTTGGTTTCTTTGATTGATAATTTTCTAATTTTATAAGCTGTGTCCTTAAGCTTTTTATGTAGGTCCATTATTCCTTTCTGATGTGTGCTTGCAAAGCTATAAATTTTCCTCTTAATACTACTTTTTCTGTGTCCCACAGATTCTGATAAGTTGTGTTTTCATTGTCATTTGTTTTGAAGAATGTTTTGATTTTCTCTTTGATTTCATCTCTGACACACTGGAGGTGTTCAGTAGTGACCTGTTTAATTTCCATCTGTTATTTTGCTTTTGTGTTCCTTTGTTTTTCATGTCTAATTTCAGTGCCTGTAATCTGAAAAGGTAGTCTGTACAATTTATATCCACCAGACTTTATGAAGATATTTTTATGGGCCAGCATGTGGTCTATTCTGGAGAATGACCCATGTGCATTGAAGAGAATGTGTAGCAGTGTTGATGTCTCCCACTATCATTGTCTTGCTATTGATATCTTCTTTCAGATTTGTCAACAATTGTATTAAATATTTTGCTGATCCCTCATTGGTTGTGTATATATTTAGGAGTGTGATATTTTTTCCTGTTGTAAATATTCCTTGTTTAGTATGAAATATCCATTTTAGTCCCTTATACCTTTTCTGAGTCAAACGTTTGTGTCCTCTGATATTAGTATGGACACTTTAGTTATTTTAGGGAGTTGATTGCTTGGATGATTTTTCTCCAGCCTTTGATTTTGAGAATATATTTGTTTTGACTATCAGATATGTTTGTTTTAGGCAGTAGAATGTTGTATTCAGCGTTTTGATCCATTTTGCCGCTCTGTGTCTCTTAACAGGTACATTTAGTCTGTTGGCATTGAGAGAGATAATTGCCATGAGACTTATTGTCATCTTTGTATAGAAGTTGGTGTGTCTGTTAGTCTGTCTTGTCTTAAAGTAGACCTTTTACTTTTTCTTTTAAGACTGGTTTTGAGTTTGTAAAGTTTCAGAGCTACTGTTTATTCGTGAAAGTCTGTATACTTCCTTCAAACATGAAAGTAATTCTGGCAGGGTGTAGTATTCTAGGCGAAGCATTCATTTTGTTGAGTTTCATTACTCTATCCCACCACTGCCTTCTGGCCTTTGAGGGTTTCTTGTGACAGGTCTGCTGTAAATCTTAAGGATGCTCCTTTGAATGTAATTCCCATTTTGATTTTGCTGCTTTCAGTATTCTATCTCTATCTGTGGGATTCATCATTGTGACTAGTATGTGTCTTAGGGTGATTTTCTTTGGGTCTCTTTTAGCTGATAATTCTTTGGGTCTCTTTTAGCTGATACTCTTTGGACCTACAGAATTTAGTTGCATGAAGTCTTTAGTTCTGGGAGTTTCTCTGCGAATGATGTCCTTGACTGTTGTTTCTTCCTGGGGATTTTCTTCCTGAGTCTCTGGGACTCTAATGATTTTATGTTGTTTTTGTTGAATTTATCAAATACTTCTATTTTCATCTGTTCACATTCTTTGAGAAATTTTTCCATTGTCTGATAATTTGCTTTAAGGCTCTTTTCCAAGCTCTTTTATTGTAATAGAGTTTTTATGCATCTCATCTCCAGCTCACTGATTCTATCCTCAGCTGCTGTTACCCTGCTTTTCATTGAGATTTTCATTTTGTCTACTGAATTTTTCAGACCCGTTGGATTTTTCTGAATCTATCTTTATATTTTCTTGATTCTTAGTTAGCATCCATTCAACTCTATCTATGCTTTCTTTGATTTCTATGAACAACCACCACATTTCATCTCTAAACTCATTATCTGAGAGGCTTATGGGGTGGTTGGCAGTTTTCAGATCATCAGAACTGCCATCTTTATTCTCTGTGCGTGGTGTTGATCTGCATTGTTTCCCCATTGTCCTCTATCATATTTTAGTTTTATACATTGATGCAAGTGCTACAATTTGTATTCATATAGTTTGTGAGCCCTCAGTCATATGCACTGACATCAATGTATTAATGTATTCACAAACATTCTTTTTAATGAAATTGTAAATTGGATTCCTTTACCAATTCCTCTTTCTGTTTATTTGCATAGATACACAATATTTATTTGTATATAAATTTAATACCTACACTTGATTGTATTTATTATTTCTAATATCCCTTTGATGGACTGCAAATAGCATGATAATATACATAAATTGAATTATGAAAATGCTACTTTTTCTCAGTCTAATTGATTTTATTATAACCTCCAATTCTATACTGAATAGTAGTGAACTGACTGGAAATTTTCATCTTGCTGCTGATCTTGAAGAATCAGAATTCCACTTTTTACCAGAATATATTATATTGACTGCTGTTTTGTCATTCTATAGCCTCTTATTCTGAGGTAAGTTCCTTCTATATTCAATTGGTAAAGTATTTTATTTTTAATAATAGAATATTAAATTTCATCTAATATTATATGATTTTATTTTAAATAAGAGAATGTTGAATCTCAGCTATTATTGCCAGCATTTATTAAAATATTGTTTTTATGATGATAACATTTTATTGATGTGAATATCTTGACCCACACTTGCATCTTTGCTAAGTAATGATAGATTCCATAATATATACTCTTTTGATATGAGTATGTTTGTTTTTTTATTTTTATTTTTATTTTAATGTTCAAGATATTTAGACTGTTAGTGAAAATGATCTTCAGTTTTTGGTTTTTTCAATGTTCAATTTGTTACCATGGGTACTCAGTCATAGAATATTATGGTCCTTTATATTTCTAGACAATTAGAGCTTTATAATTTTATTTTATTGGAATTTCTCGTTTGTTTCTGATTTTGTTACTTGTAGTTTATTATTTTTTGAAAATTCTAAATTCTGTCTATTTTGTTTGTCTATCACTTCAAAATCTTAAAGACCTTTGATTTCACTGATCTTTTAGATTATCTTTTGGTTTGCAACTAATTATTTTTCTGCTCTTGAGTTAATTCTTTGTTCTTTCTAATTCCAATTTTGGCTACATTGTTTTCTTTTTCTTTCTAGTTACTTTTGGTAAAATGTAATATTTTAATTATTTTCTGAGGTAGATATATATTTCTATAAACTTTCTTTTTACTACTACTTTGGCTATATTTCATGGGTGTGACAAATCATCTTTATTTTTATTCGTAATTTGGATTTTTAGATTTTACATTTGATTTTCTTTATTGACACAATATTTATTTAATAATTTATTACCAGATATTTTTATTTCCCTCTCCATTTGGTTGATTTCTACTTTTTTTAAATTGTGATCCAAAAATATGCTTGATATAATTTTAATCTTTAAAAATGCATTTGAATATATTTTGAGTCTCAACATATGGTCTATCCTAGAAAGTTCAAGTGTTTTCCCATGAGTATTTAAAAAATATGCTTTCTATTTTGAGATACAATGCCTTATAATGCTTATAAAGTCTAATTTATTCCTTATTGATTTTCTGACTAATTTCTTCATTATCAAAAGTGTGTTATAAAGTTCTCTATATTATTGTGCTGCTGTCATTGTTTCCCATAAGTCTATACACATTATATATATATGTATATATATATATATTGTCTATACCATTTGTATGTGCACATTTATAATAAGTGGATATAAAATAGCATCTTTATTATTATGTGAAGTCTACCATAGCCTCATGTTTACATTTATATCTAGAAGTATATTTTATCTCATATGAATATAGCTGTTCCTCACTTTCTAAAATTTTTGTTGGGTTGCAGTATCATTTTCTAAACCCTTCACTTTAAGTATATATTTACCTTTAACACTTTTTGCCTCTTTCATAGGCAGCACAGAATGTTCTTGTTTGTTTTGTTTTATTTTGGGGCCCCACCTGGCAGGACTCAGGCCTTACTCCTGCCTCTGTGCTAAGAAATTGCTCCTGGCAGGCTTGGGGGTTTAAATGAGATGTTTGGGATCTAACCTATGTTGGTTCAGGCAAATGTCCTACCCGCTGTGCTATTGCTCTGGCCTCCTGATTATGTTTGTTTTCTAATAAATTCAGGTTTCCATGCTTTATGTTTAAGGAGTTCAATATATTTATATCTAGAGTGATTATTTAATGAGGACTTAATAGTATAAAGCTATATATTTTGTTACCTAGTCCTTTATCTCTTTATTCACTATCTGTGAACTTTCTTCAGTTTAAATGGTGTCCTTTCAAGCTTATGTTTTTTTTTTTTTTTTAGTTTAAGTGCTATGAAGATATCACTCTCATGTTTCTAGTCCTATTGCTTCTCTTCTAAAAAAAAACTGATCCTGGTTCAGTCCCAAAGACCATATGTAATTTTTCTCTGAAGTTTAATACTATTATATTAGTCTGCTTTTGACTTTTATTTTTTAAATTTATTTAAAGAAAGTATATCACATAGTTGACACAATTGATCATAATACATTTGTTTCAGGAAGAACAAAGGCAAAATTATTATTTTCTTCTTTAATTTTAAGGACAAGAGTTAAAGGAGCACAGCAAAAATGGTGTTAGAATGGCAATTGTTGTTTGCATAGGCCCAGCGAAATATGGTGGACCTGGAAAGGAAAAGCCTTGGCATAAATACAAGAAGACCTTACCCCTGAAGTTTTCTGGCATAAGACCAACTCTAGGCTCCAGACATACTAGGTTGTCCACCCACGTCATTGTCTATAGTACCAATACATTTTATTTTTCATATAGTTGCCATTGTTGGTGTCAGGTTTCTGTAGTTAACGATCCTGGAATCTGTGCATATCCTACATCGAAATCAGGATGATGTGAAGTGTCCTCTAGTTTCACCTCACAATTAGAAGGCAATGCAGAGAGCCCTGACATGAAAGTAGGTCGTTGTTGTTAAAACTTCTAGGTGTTAAGGGAAGTCTCTTTTGAGTAGGTCAATGCCAGAGCAATGGCAGGGTCTTTTTCTGGTAGAGGATTGCTTCCAGTTGATGTGATAGACAACCATGGTTGTTTCATAGATGGCATCCCTGGTTCAGGGTGAATGGAGAATATCCATTCTTCTGAGGCCTGAGCCAGGTCAATATGACAATGTTCATGGTGTAAGGTTCCATTGCATTACAAGATTTGTGTGTTCCTATCTCTATTAGACAAGAACTTGTTTGTATGTATATTATTTTCTCATTTTAATGTGCCTAGGCAAAAGAGGAACAATGCTATATGGCATTATTGGTGCATATGAGGTCCACTAGAACAAGTCCAACAATCCCTGTAACTTGGTTCTAACATAAGCTTTAAACTGAGGGATTGTTCTACCAGAATTCCTTATTGAACAGAACACAAAGTGAAGAACAGACAAAACAGTGGGGAAAAGCGTCACTGTATAAGAGAATATTTAGTAAGAGTTATAGCTGTTAAGGTAATACATATAAGATATTCAAGGTAAATGCGGGGTAATAATGGTTGGGGGTGAGGGAGTGAAGGACTAGAAATAAACTTATTGGGTGGTGGGCAAGGACAGAATATAAGATGAACATCCTGCATATGCAAAACACACATTAATCATAGGGAATACTATTAATATATACTGTACGCATGAGGGCTAGCCCCCATGCTAGTCCCCGTGGCTAGCCCCCACACGGTTTTGAAAATGAAGACTTGTGAGAAAAAAAATTGCCGTAACTGCCCCAGTGCAACCCAGTATCTCCCAGCACCCCCCAAACTAGGGAGAAGACCTTCGGCCTCCTGAGATCTCCCAAAACCCCATGCCATCTAGAGCTAGCTTCCAGAACAGAAAAGGATTCAGTATAGAACTGGAAGCCAGGCATCTGCTGTCTTCCTCCTAGTGTCCTTTTGAACCCTATTGTTGGGGGAAGGGCAGAGATAGACTGGAGACCCCTATAGAGTAGTTTTCCAAGAACCCACCTTTCTGGCTGCCTGGGCTAGCACCCAAGAAAGGCCTGGAGTCTGGGGGAAAAAGAAGGGAATGGCTAGGGACCTGCCAAGTCTTCCAGCACCTCCCAGGCTAGGGAGAAGGCCTTTGGCCTGGGGTCTCCCCAAACCCCATGCCGGCAAGAGCTGGCCTCCAGAACAGAAAAGGATTTGCCCACCCTCCTCCTCAGGCCCCTCCCCCCCTAGTGCAGGAGGAGGGGTGGGGAAAGCCTGGGGATCCTTTTAGAGTCCTCCTGGCACTCACCTTTCTGGCCGCCTGGTCTGGCACCTAGGGAAGGCCTGGAGTCCGGGGGGAAAAAAGAGGGTTAGACAGTTGAGGGCCTGCCAAGCCTCCCAACACCCCCCCCAGGCTAGGGAGAAGGCCTTTGGCCTGGAGTCTCCCCTAACCCCATACCGGCAAGAGCTAGCCTCCGGAACAGACCATATGAAATTTTTAAGTGCCATCAGGAATGATCCTTGAGATCAGGAGAGAGCCTGAAGACCCACTGGGTATATACCCCATCCCCAAAGAAAATATGATGATAGTTTGATGGGACCATTTTACAACATTCATACTTGATTTTCTCTTACAACCTTACCTCCAACACTTGCTGCCACTTTTAATATATTTTAAGGTACTTTTTTAAGGTACTTTTATACAACTATTACTTTTTAAAATTTTTATCTTATTCACTCTTAATTTCAGAATTACATACATATAAATATGTACATATATACATTAGATACATATATACATTTACTGATATATATTATATACTGTTATATTACAAATATTGATCTTTATTTTCGTTATTTTTTGGGCCACGCCTGTTTGACACTCAGGGGTTACTCCTGGCTATGCGCCCAGAAATTGCCCCTGGCTTGGGGACCATATGGGATGCTAGGGGGGTCGAATTGACATCCGTCCTAGGCCAGCGCTTGCAAGTCAGACATGTTACTTCTAGCACCACCTCTCTGACTCCAAATACTGATCTTTTAAAAATATCTGATTTCTGGGGGGCTGAGCCATAACACAACTTGATGTGTATTTGTCTTTTACCATTCCAACCTGGGTTCAAATCCCAGCATCACATATCATTCCCCAAGTCTACCAGAAGTAATTTCTGAGTGCATAGCCAGGAATAACTGAGAATTACGGAGTATGACCTCCAGACCACACACATACACATTATATCTTATTTCTCTTTAAAGGATGGATGAATTTTAGGTTTTCATCCTTGATACCCTTTATGAAGCTTTCAGTAGTCTATACTAAATTCATCTTAAACTGAATCTGATAATTGCTTACTTAAAATTTTAATTTCTACCTTCATCATAATTTTTTTGAATTCACAATGACTTTTTTGAGTTCTCTTATGTTTCTGAGTTATTATGCTAGAAAAATATAATCTTCACTGTTTTGAGTTTTTGGATTGTGTTTGTTCTCATCTTTTGAAGTCCTATTACGTTGAAGTAACTATTTTTCTTTTGGTGGTACTGGCAACATCACCTGGGCCTGTCACATGTAAGATGTTTATTCTACCATTGTGCCTCTTTTCTGGCACCTTAATGTCTTTTTATCTGCCTACTTATTAGGAATCTTGATTAGTAACTTAAAACTGAGCTGCTTTTCTTTTACTTGTGAAACTGATAGTGCTGTAACTTTACTATTTTGTTTCTGCTGTCTGTCTTAGGTACCCAGGTAGTCAAGTGCATAGCTACAACAATGAAGCAGGTTTAGAAGATGAAAGCTCTGAGGACGCATGCTTCTTGTGTGGCCATATTGTTAACCCTCGCTATGGTCTAGTGCTGAGACATAGTTTCTATACTTAAAAATGTCTAGGCTTACCCGTACCAGTACAGATCTCAGGAGATATAGTCAGAGCACATTCTCCATTGTTGTCCCTGGTATAAGAATTTCAAGCTATATGGAAACACCCTTCATTTTGAGCTTCACTTCACCTTTGTCAATGATATATACCTATCCACTTTGCCCTATCCAAAGTCTGTGACTAAGCTCTTTAGTTTTATTTGCTTCTATTCCTCTGTCCTGGTGAGATTCACTGCATCTGTGTGTTTCTCTCTCCACCTACCTCCTATCTCAAAGGTATGGAGCTCACAATGTTCTTACTGATGATATCTGTGTCCTGTGTGAAGTTTGTGCTGGTTTCTCAAGTTCAGGGTTGCTTCAGCCTTACCATCATGAAGGGGGACTCAAGAGTTGTCACTGGAAAAATATTTAGTTATTTATTTGGATAACCAGGAAGGGCATTATAAATAATAATTATTATTGGAACTTGTTCCTAGGATAATGATAATTTCTCTCAGCATGTTGATAAGATTGACCAACTTTGGTTATAAAAAAAATCAAGTTGTATAGTAACAGAAGTTCCACTAGGAACATCTATCCCTTGGTCTTGCAACATCAGAAGCCAGTTTATGATTTTTATTTAATAGCATGTTGTCTTTTGTTTCTAAAGCCTCTTGCACTAAAACATGATTTGTTAAGTTTTCTTTTATATACCAGATTTTTGACCTTCATAAAAACGAATTATCTATTACATAATTAATTTTATTATTTAAATCAAGTATGTGTAAGC
Organism: Suncus etruscus; assembly: GCF_024139225.1. Classification (NCBI taxonomy): domain Eukaryota; kingdom Metazoa; phylum Chordata; class Mammalia; order Eulipotyphla; family Soricidae; genus Suncus; species Suncus etruscus. Next base: position 145,790,186 of record NC_064852.1, on the reverse strand, counting down.
CAAAATATTAAATTTCATAAAAAAAGATTTTACATATATGAGAAAATATTTTCTGAGAAAGTTCTATATGTACTTTGTTTCCACAAAACTTCATTTAGTTGGCCATATTTTTTAAGAGTGCAGGAAAAGAGTATGTGGAAAAAAAGTACTGAATTTGTGGCCAACTATAATATCAGTTTAGACACTAAATATATGATTTTAAACATTGTAATTAAATCCTCTGAGCCAGTATTTCCTCATTTGTATAATAGAGATAATTTATATTCACACAGTCATTATGAGAATTAAATCAAACAAAATAATAGTGCATGTGGAATTACCTATCAGGGTATATATATATATATATATATATATATATATATATATATATATATATATAAATAAAGAGAAGAAAATACTGCCCCAATTTATGCCTCTATGAAATAATGTTATTTTGATCTGCTACTATTTTGAGAAACATTTTTGGTTAACAATAAGACCTATAAGCATCTCTGAAAACCATATTCTTTGTCAATGACTTTCAGATTTAGGTGTAAGCGTACCTCCTCCATAAGAAAGAAAAGGATAATCAATTCTTTAGGCAATCTTATCCTGATAATAATTCAAATCTATACAATAATCATAACTTAGCTTAAGATAATAACTTTATAAACTGACTTCATCCCTCTCCCAATTTTGGACAAGTTGGACAAGATATTTAGGGTGGTGGTTTGAATTACTGAGGGTTTTTTCCCTCAAGTTTTCAAAGAGTTCATCCCATGTACATAAGAAATATGCATATTATTTAATTCTTGTTTTTATCTCATCAATATTTTGCTATAAGTGAAAGTCTCTGAAGACCCTTGGAGCAAAGAGGAAAATTACTTTACTCTTCTAAAATTTGTACATGTAAATTTTGACATTACACTTTTCCTAGAGCTTGCACATAGAATCCAATAAAGAATAGGTATTATTATTGTCAAATCTGATTTTTGAGAAGTAGAATGTCTGTCTCAAATACAGGCAGTCTATGGCGGAGGAAGGAAATCAGGGGCATTGGTAGTAGTAATGTTACAGTGGTGAAAGGGGTATTCTTTGAATGACTAAAACCCGACTGCAATCATGTTTGTAATCATGATGTTTAAATAAAAATATTATTTAAAAAAATCTGATTTTTGATTATATCTATAAAATGTTCAGTGAAGAAAAAGGTACAAATTGGTTGACTCTTCATCTCCAAAGTTAGAATTGCAGAAGCAAATGTTTGTCTGTACTAGTTTCTTGGGTATTAAACTTTGTTTGCTAATGGAGTTTTATGAGTCCTCTTCTTTTTCTTCCTTCCTTCCTTCCTTCCTTCCTTCCTTCCTTCCTTCCTTCCTTCCTTCCTTCCTTCCTTCCTTCCTTCCTTCCTTCCTTCCTTCCTTCCTTCCTTCCTTCCTCCCTCCCTCCCTCCCTCCCTCCCTTCCTCCCTCCCTCCCTCCCTCCTTCCCTCCCTCCTCCCTCCCTCCTCCCTCCCTCCCTCCCTCCCTCCCTCCCTCCTTCCTTCCTTCCCTCCTCCCTCCCTCACTCCCTCCCTCCCTCCCTCCCTCCCTCCCTCCCTCCTTCCTTCCTTCCTTCCTTCCTTCCTTCCTTCCTCCTTCCTTCCTTCCTTCCTTCCTTCCTTCCTTCCTTCCTTCCTTCCTTCCTTCCTTCCTTCCTTTCTTTCTTTCTTTCTTTCTTTCTTTCTTTCTTTCTTTCTTTCTCTTTCTTTCTTTCTTTCTTTCTTTCTTTCTTTCTTTCTTTCTTTCTTTCTTTCTTTCTTTCTTTCTTTCTTTCTTTCTTTCTTTCTTTCTTTCTTTCTTTCTTTCTTTCTTTCTTTCTTTCTTTCTTTCTTTCTTTCTTTCTTTCTTTCTTTCTTTCTTTCTTTCTTTCTTTCTGTGTGTTTTATTTTTTGGGTCACATCTGGCAGTGCTTAGGGGTTAGTCCTGGCTCTACACTCAGAAATCGCTCCTGGCAGGCTCAGGGGACCATATAGGATGCCGGGATTCGAATCACCGTTCTTCTGCATGCAAGGCAAACACCTTACCTCCATGCTATGCCTCCGTGTTGGGTCCTCTTTTTTATTTAATTTCTTTTTTCCTCAGAGAAATTTTTGTTTTATTTTCTCCATCCTTTGGGTCTTTTGTTATAGGCGAAAATTGGCTACATGAGGTTTGCCTTTCCTCTTGTATTAGAGCTGAGTGTTGTAAGCAGTAATGATATCCTTTTTGCTAAAACAGGTAGCCACAAATACCATGTTCCTTGTCCAAATAGAGTCCTGATTCAAACAAGGTCCGAGTGTTGGAAACTATCATTTTAAGAGGTCTGATTCAAATAGGGCCTTAGCGTTTGAAAGCATCATTCTAGTTTCAACTGCCAAGATCACATATTAGAGGGTCAGTAATATGAGGCAATTCACATATATGAGGGTGAGGGGAAAACACAGATTTCTCCAACATTATTCAGATAAAAATTTTTGGTTTCTTCAACTCATTGTAGGAGCAAACTTTTTTAATCTTGGGGTCTACTAGTACATATGATATGTGTCACATTGTAAAATCATTCTATGAAAGACATGCCTTTAAAAATTAGCTTGACAAATGTATTAGTACAGTTCATAAAGAAAAATGGTTAAAAATAGTTCACATTGCTTTTTCATTTTAGCTAGAAATTAAAGTTACTTAGAGTTAAGAATGCAAGTTAGTATATGTGAATGGCTTTTCTGTTTTCTTTGTGCAAGACAGTAGGGTGTATGGATAAAGAAACATAATGCTTATGATATATGGAGAAAGCATTTTGCTAAGGGATTCAAAATGAGTTTGTTATCAAGAACAACTGCCTATTTTAAAATAGGTAAAAGGCGAGTAAAGTTAAAATAAAATAGAAAACTGGAACAAGAAGGAGAAATGATCTTACCCAGTGTTGTCAAGTTGGTTACAAATGAATTGTTATTGAAAACAGTTTAAAAATAAACTTTAATCTCAAATGTGCACATAATGAAAGCACAAAAAAAACTTTTTTTTTTCATGTGTAAAAGGATCAAGTGTTCATGGAACATTAGTGTATTTTCAGAAATCTTAGCTGAGGCTATTACCTGGGATGTATTCAAAGAGTTGAATAATTTTCTAACCCATTGTTGTTGATAGAGGCATGATTCTCACCAACAAATTTCATTGCACAACAGGTAGACCTTTGACTTGCATGTGCAAGCCTGTGCTCAATCTCTGTCATCTCATATGGTCTTTTGCACCTACCAGGGCTAATTTTTGAGTGCAGAACAGGTGTAACCTCAGAGTACCATTGGTCATGACCCCAAAACAACAGCAACAACTAACAGAAAAAATAAAAATAAAACGAAGTACCCTGGGTGGCTTTGTGAAATGGAGAAGAGAAATTGCTACTTCAAGAATGGCATTTACCACAGTCCTATCTATGCTGGTCATCCAGAAAGTGACTGGGAAGTCTAGGACTAAAGAAAGTATACCATGAGCCCCTGCAAGGTGCAAACCTATGTCTCACCAGTTCACTGAGGCAATTATCAGACTGCATTTGGGTTCCACTTGTATTGCCTGGCATAGGAAATGATCCCTATACCCAGTTCTTCAGGAGATTTATGGGACCTAGACCAGAAGGACAAATTGCTCTTTGCAGCAAAGGAAAGTCAACCCTAAATTTGATGCAAAAATTCCCAGGACAGTTGCCTTCTGACAGCAAAAAGAAATTCAGGATATTAATAGTGAAATAAAACAAGATTACTTGAGAAATAAAAGAAAGAAAAGAGAGAAGTAGATGAAGATGCGTGCGCTAGAGAACATGTAGGCTTCTCTAGAATGGAAAAAGTGTAAGTCCACATACAAAGAAGGGATATGTGAGACCATTTCTCCAAATGAAAAATATACCCGAAAGTAAATATGTACATACATATGCAGGTCAAAGAGGCATTATTTCTTCTAAAAGATTCCCAAACTGCTTTGCTACTACCCCAAGTCCATTGCTAAGATGTTTGCCAAGGAGTAAACTTAGAACAAATGATGATTTTTTTTTTTTATTGAGAGTCTCCATCTGGCATGTGTTCCTGTGGAGGAGCCTCTCCTCCCAGGGTATATAGTCACCTCTCTGGAAGCCATCTTGTCCCTGACTTGGAATTCTGCATGTCATTAATTTTCCTGGCTTTAAGAAGACTTTCATGCTTTTGTGCTGGCTTTAGATTCCAAACTATGTTTTTTCCCAATATACCTTACTAGAACTTTTCTTCCTATCTTTCTGCCTGTCACACCAACTTTTGTGTTTTAACAAAAAAACAAAAACATTTTAATATAATTTCCCTATATTTTATATTGTTTTTAGAAATACTTGATGGTCAGGTGACTCTGTGACATAATAGATAGTACATTAAATTCTTTTCTTTTTTTTTTTTTTACAAACATCCAACTGCCACTTTTGGTTAGGTTGTTTCATCAGGATCTAGAATCCTTTGGTAAAAATGTACAAATCATGTTAATAATTGTTTGATAAATTTTTATCCCCCTTTTGGGGAGAGAAAGGAAAAGCATGCCATGTCAGGGATTTATCTCAAAGACTCAAACATGATAGACATGAGTCTAGCCTAAAATTCAAATTTTAAGTGAAGATTATTTGGCATGAAGATTGGGATTTTCAGGACTGGAGCAATAGCACAAGCAATAAGGCGTCTGCCTTGCCTGTGGTAGCCTAGGACAGACCACGGTTCAATCCCTCAGCATCCTCCAAGCCAGGAGCGATATCTGAGAGCATAGCCAAGAGTAACTACTGAGCATCACAGGGTATGGCCCAAAACCGCCCCCCAAATTTGAATTTTCTAAGAGCCCCTAAAAAATCAAAGTTTTTATTTGATATTTTAAACTACATAAGTAGCATCAAATAAGTAATACTAAATTTTCTGTATATTATATTTGTATGGAATATGTTATTAACATAAATATTCTAGACATTTATTAGATTACTCAGAATTTTGTTCATCTTGTAATATTTCATCAGCCATAATTCTAGATTTTACTTTTAAATATGTCACAAAAATTGTCAAATTCTTTTTCAATTACATTAAAATGAACTCATCCAAGTTTTAACCATGGCCATTTTTATGTCTTTAGTCATTTATAGACTATAAAATCATTAGATACACAAACTAAAATCCAGGAAAATTTCTCCAATTGCCACTGTTCATTTCATTTCATCTGTAGATACATTGACATGGCCATCATGCACTTCCAACCACCTTCTGAACAGTACAATTTTACTCTTTGGTTTTTCTTTCTTTCCTTCTTTCTTTTTTCTTCTTTCTTTCTTTCTTTCTTTCTTTCTTTCTTTCTTTCTTTCTTTCTTTCTTTCTTTCTTTCTTTCTTTCTTTCTTTCTTTCTTTCTTTCTTTCTTTCTTTCTTTCTTTCTTTCGTTCTTTCTTTCTTTCTTTCTTCTCTCTCTTTCTTTCTTTCTTTCTTTCTCTTTCTTTCTTTCTCTCTTTCTTTCTTTCTTTCTTTCTTTCTTCTTTCATTCTTTCTTTCTTTCTTTCTTCTTTCTTTCTTTCTTTCTTTCTTTCTTTCTTTCTTTCTTTCTTTCTTTCTTTCTTTCTTTCTTTCTTTCTTTCTTTCTTTCTTTCTTTCTTTCTTTCTTTCTTTCTTTCTCTCTCTCTCTCTTTCTTTCTTTCTCTCTCTCTCTCTTTCCTTCTTTCTTTCTCTCTTTCTTTCTCTCTCTTTCTTTCTTTCTTTCTTTCTTTCTTTCTTTCTTTCTTTCTTTCTTTCTTTCTTTCTTTCTTTCTTTCTTTCTTTCTTTCTTTCTTTCTTTCTTTCTTTCTTTCTTTCTTTCTTTCTTTCTTTCTTTCTTTCTTTTTCTTTCTTTCTTCCTTTCTTTTGCCATAGAAACACTTTTGTGCTATCAGGAATATCTTTTTATCTTTAGTGGGATTTTTGTTGTTGCTATTTTGTTTTGAGGTCATATCTGTTAATGCTTAGGGCTGATTCCTGGCTCTGCACTCAGGAATTAACTCTTGGTCTGCTTGGGGAACCATGCGGGATGTTAGTGATCAATCTTTTGTCAGTCATATGCAAGGCATGATAATATCAGCTATCATATTACTCTAGCACCTATTTCTGTCTTTGTGAGCTCATCTGTTAGACTCCTCTCTTGAAACTGTTGAACTGAATGACTCACTTTTATAAAGAAAATTTCCATTTGTAAGGTTATCTGCCTGGACTAAAAAATCTCTTGTGTGGGATTTGCAAGCATTGAACATTGTTTGGTCGTTTTGTGGGTGTATTTGTTTGTTTATTTTTGAGTTCACAGGGATTACTCCTGGCTCTGAACTCAGGAATTACTCAGGGATCATTTTGGATGCTGGGAAAGAACCCAGGTCAACCTCACGCAAGGCAAACACTCTATTTACTATAACTATGGCTAGGAGGTGAAATTTTGACTGTTTTCTGTTACTTTACTAGATAGTTTCATTAGATAGTTACTTGGGCCATTTTCCTATCCTGTTTACTTACTCTGCATCTAAGAAGTTTACATGTTATTAAAATTTATATTTACATCTCATTGGTTAGTCTTTAATTTTCATAACATTTTCAGCCAAGCCAGGGGTCCTCAGACTTTTTAAACAGGGGTCAGTTCACTGTCCCTCAGACCATTGGAGGGTCTGACTATAGTAAAAACAAAACTTATGAACGTATTCTTATGCTTACTGCATATATCTTATTTTGCAATGAAGAATCAAAACAGATACAAATACAATATGTGGCCTGCTGGCCATAGTTTGAGGACCACTGCAAGACCTCAGATGGCTGAAGGGACTTCTTTTGCTTTCCCTGATGAAATAGGAGGTTCTTGAACAGTCTTGATGTTTCTTTCCTCAAGGTGGTATCTTTGGGTTAATGATACTTTACTGAGCAATTTATTAAAAAATATTGTACTTTTATGCTATTAATTCACATCTAAGGCAAATCTCTCAATTTTATCTCAATACAGAAAGTTCATTTTTAAAAACAGTACAGATAGTAATGTCTACCTATACAAATAGATTATTTTTAAGATATGGGAAGTTTGGTCTGATTACAGTTTAAAATGTGAACAATGCTTATGTAACTTTAGTGAACCGGCATCTGGAATTGATCTCCCAGGCTTTGATTAAGAGAACCAGGGTGATGAATCCCAGATGTTCAAGCATGGCTGTGTTCCTTAAACTCGCTGGATTATAAGAGTATGGAAAGGGAAGAAAGGGACACATTTACAAAGACTAGGTGTCAAAATGGCTGAGAGTACATGTTGTCTTTGTTGAAGAATCAATCTTTCTAAAGGAACATCCCCTTTTAAGTTTTATCTATACTAATACCAAGATCTGTTGCTGGCTGAACCCAAGAGTATCTTGTATTATGTTTATGCACATTTGTTCCTATAGAAATGTATTTTTGAATATCTTCCACACCAGATGTGAGGTCCTGTCATTAGAAAAATAATATAATCCCCATCCTAGATTTGGGGTATTCATTTTTGTGAGGTAATAAGCATATAAGTAGTAGTTGGAATCATCTATAACTGTCAGTACATAATAGCTCAGCAGAAAGTAGCCAGGTGTGCCAAGGGAGATGAATAATCTTAAAGAAGGCTAGGGAAGATAGTTCAAAGGGACAGAGGCATTATACCCTGCATGTAATAGGGCCAGATTTTGATCCAAGGCGAAGTCTAGAGTTAGCATTTAAGCACTGCTTTGTAGTGCTTAAAAGGAAAAAAAAAAAAAAGAATGTTTGCAAAGAAAAATACCAGGCTAAAAATTCTACATGTTTCTTCTATAAGTTTCAATTAGCTGAGCAAATGTAACACAACTTTGAGAGAATTGTATGTTCTACAGTTTATGGAACCATTTGCTATAACATAAAATATGTATTAAGAATTACTTCTGAAATCCTAAACCCGAAGTATTTTGCTAATCCAATTTTGTGTCACAATAGTGAAAACAGGTATAATAAGCATGTATAGTTCTCATCACTTGGTAGAGCTGCTAGAAAAGTAAATATTTACCTTTGTCACAAATTATTCTGTTAAGGGAAGGAATGCCTTTACAGTTTACAACCTTGTTCTTGTGCTCATGCAATGATTGTTCTTATGATGCTGTTTTGATTCAGTTATACTTGCAGGGAAATGTGTTACTGTTTTGTGACATACTTTAGTTTTTATAAAGTCCCCTCCCCCTTTAAAGAGGTATGAGCTCTGCAAATAAATGTGTGCCCTAGAAGAGCAATTAAAATGCCTTTTAGCAACAATTTTGAAAAGAATTAAAATGCATTGTTAGAATAACGCTTTCAAAGGTATACAAGAAGGATAATATATAAAGTAGTGACCTGAGGACAAAATGAAAGGACTAATAATTGCACAAAGTTTCTCAGTAAAAACTAATGGCCCAGCAGGTTCAAATATCCTTCAGCTCTTTTCTTTATGTGGCCATGAATAACAATTTCTCCCTTTTTTCTTTAGTATTCAATGACCTCAATAAATTCCTTCTCCTTCAGAAAATTTCCTCCTGTAAATCCTACCACTGAAATATACCTGTTTCCTGCTCTAGAGAACTTACACCTACAGAGCAGGGCTGTTCCCTCTTCTGAGCCTTCAACCCTGACCCAACAAATGCTTCCATATTTTTGGCAACAGTTTAATTGTCATTTCCACGGAAAAAAAATTCCCGTTCTTTAGGCATTTGTTCAAATCTCATCACTATGTCTATGTGGTCCTTATGGAAGAAAACACAGACTTCTTCTGGCCTTTGATTTTGCTAGGGATCTGAGCTCATCATAAAAAGTCAAGTTGGCTGTGAAGATAGATGTGCTGCATTTTTGCCCAGTGACTCAGCACATCTTTATTGCAAGCCTCCAGGCAGTCACCACCACTGGAACAACAAATAAAGGAATGCTTCTTCAACAACCCCATATACACACAAAAGAGCATCCTTGAAGGTTTTATGACTTAGTTCTTGGATTTCTCACACTTTGATTTCATCTGCCCACAGAGCTAACTATCCATTCTCTGTAAAAAGTGTTTTCCCCTTATAGACCACCAGCTTCTAAAGCAAATGTTTTCTTACATAAAAATGATTCTCCACTCTTACAACCACCCACTTCCAATGTCCTCAATGTGGCTTTCCCAATATAGAGAAGTTGTAACTCAAATCAGGGGACTGAGTGTAGGGACAGAACTCTTCCAGGTAATCCAAGTCCAGGCTTTAAAAGCAAAGTTCCTTTATTCTCCTATTGTCACACTGGTGCTAATTATTTTAATCTTTTCCCTCCTAACAACTGGGACTCCATGCTCAGTGTCTTTTTTTCTCTTGTATTAATTTTGTTCCCTTTCTATCTCCGTAGATGTGTAAGCTTCTGTTACAAATTTCTTTTTTTTTTTTTTTTTTTTTTTTTGGTTTTTGGGCCACACCCATTTGACGCTCAGGGGTTACTCCTGGCTATGCGCTCAGAAGTCGCTCCTGGCTTGGGGGACCATATGGGACGCCGGGGGATCGAACCGCGGTCCATCCTAGGCTAGCGCAGGCAAGCAGGCACCTTACCTCCAGCGCCACCGCCCGGCCCACAAATTTCTTTACTTTTCTTTTTTTGTTGTTCTGTACTTTCTGTTGTTCTGGAATGATTCAAAATAAGGAACATTTTTATAGCTGTTTATTATTGTGTCTTGAAGCTACTGTATTCACAAAGTAAATAGTAAAGTCTTTTCATTTTTTCTAGTGATAGAAAATTTTTAATATGTTCCAATAATATTTTATTTGTATTATTAATTAGTATTAATATTAAAATAGTACATAAGAAAATTATCTTGCTTCCTTAGAGTCTTCAACAGACTGTTTTCTCTGGATCAATTTTCTCATAAATGTTTGAGTTTTGCTTTTTAAGTCTTAGTAAAAATCTTAGCTCTTCATGTAAATTTTTCATAACCAATCTTAGTATCTAGTTTTTTTCGATTTATCCAATTTTTCTTCGTGGTAGTCATCAAAATGATAGATGCACACTGAATTTTTCTTTACTCAATTGACAGCCACATGACCAATACAATAAAATATTAGCTGTCCAAACTTAAGTGTATAACTTTGGGGGGAAAGGGTGGAGAGAGTACACTTCCAGTGGTCCTCAGGACTTACTTCAGCTCTGTGTTCAAAGGTCACTCTTAGGCTCAAGGGACCATAGGTGGTGCTGGGGATTGAACCCAAATTGACTGTGTGTAAGGCAAGTGCCCTACCTACTGTACTATCACTCAGGCCTCTTAACTGTATATATTTTATTCAGTAAATATCAGTATGTAAGGCCATCTTGATTTTTCAGAGTAAGAAAATTTATTTACTCAAGTAGTTTTATTATGAATTGAACTAGCCTTTGCAGTCAGAGATTTAGTCAACCTCTCTGACCTCACTCAGTAAGAGTTGCAGTAAATCCAAAACTATCCCCTTTACAGGACACTTTAAGACTAATGGTTTCATGGCAAACTCCAGTGCTGACCTGTGAATAAGCAGGTGTTTCAGGCAGGCCATTCAGATTTATGCCTGACTATCCAGGAGTACTAAAACTCAGTTCTTCCAATGGTTCTGTTATAACCAAACTGTCAAGTTCATTGCCTTGGTACTGCTTTATGAGCAATTCTTTCACTTCACTGGTACCATCACTTCCCAAGTTATAGATAGCTTTCCAGAATGTTTTTTGTTTTGAATGGGCTTTTGCCAAATCCCCACCACCATATAAACAGTGTTAGTCTTATTTTACAGTAAAAACAAACAAACAAATAAGAGTTTTGTTTTCTTTTTCTTCCCAAGAACCATGTGTCCACATGGTAACATTAATCTTAACTAGTGTTTTCAAGAACTTTTGTCCTCAAGGTAGGATAGATAAAAATGTCTTTGCAGAGTCAAACTCTAGTCTCCTACCACCCACACAACTGAGCTCCTCTCAAGGAATTTGTTAATGAATTAAACAGAGGTCATTAGACTAAAGTCATTCAAATCCTTAATGGTCTATGCAAGCAAATACAAACTAAGCCTGTAAAAAGGATTCAAGGTTTAAAAGAACAACAAAAACAAACAAACAAACAAACAACCAGAAAAACAAAACTCTGTTGGTTTTATATGGCCAACTATATCTTTTAAAATAAGGCAAATGCTTATAGCCAACCAATGTACTCACTTTTATTTAACTTTATTTCCTATAAAAAAACTTTTGTGTGACTTTTATCTACTTTTTTAATTCTACTAACAACTTTTGTGTTAGTATAGCTGCCCTATTTGAATCAATTTTTGCTCAAATAAACTCATGAATTTAATAGACCTCTTTTTCTTTTTATCAAAGAACTTCTCCCCAACCCCTTCCATTTTAAGGTCTATTACTTGCTAAGAAAGAAAGAAGAAAACTCCTTTATAATATAATATAATCTATTAGAACAATTCAAATAAATTACTATCACAAAAGACTAGATGTTTACAAATACACATAATGAGCAATTCAAGGTGAGGGGTCTTGCAAATGTGTCAAACCCTTTTAAATCTGGATTGGTTTTGAGCTGTATAGTCATTGAGAATCAAAAGAACCTGAGGCCAAACAATCCATGAATCAATAAAACAGAAACAAAAGGGTAGCAAGATCCAAGAAAAGGTTCAAAATCAAAGCACAAACTTTTTTTTATAAAGGAAATCTCCTTAGATAGAGAAGTCTCATTCCTTCTCTTTAATCTAAAAGAAAGGGGACTCAGCAATTCTTATCAGTGCAGAGGTACTTACATAAATCTACATAAACTCACTAAATAGTCTTGTTTATCACTGTTGTCCTTGATTATCTTCCTTTAACTGCCTCCTTCACTCAGAAGTCCCACTCCTTTGCTGGTTTTTTAATCCCCATTTTGAGCTACTTAAAGCTGGATGCTCTCAGATGTCAGTCAACTTCTGTTTGTTTTCCCACTGCTAATTGACAGTCCCAAAATGGTTAATTTACAATGGGTAATCGAAATAAATTTTGTATTCTCTTAAGGTGCCATTGAAGTAGTAGACATGTAAAAATAAGATGAGACCATAAGGGGGCAAAATATTTTCTTGGAGAAATCATGAAGTTTATGAGTCAAAAATGGTCTGAGAGGAAATTGAAAGAAGACAACATTTGAACATGAGGAAATATGCAGAGAAATACAAGTGAATCAATAATAGAAAACCATAACATAAAATGAAATGTAGCTGAAAACCTTGAGCTTGAGACTGATCATAACACTCTTGACTAGTATATAAGGAGTCTCAACATCAGGGAAAATGTCTTTCAATAGGATCATCCCACGTGGGCACACATGATGGACTCAGGAAGATGGTTGGAAACAGACAACATTTAGAAGACAAATTACTGAGAGTTTGACTTAGAGTAAAGATGAATGAAAAAGGAGAGAAAAAGGATGGATTGGATTGATAAAGGACTGAGAGAATGAAAATTAAGAAGGGAACATTGAGAAAGAAACACTAAGAATAGGATATTGGGACCAGAACAATACTGTAGCAGTAGGTCATTTGCCTTGCATGTGTCTCATTTGGGTTCAAGTTCTGGCATCCTTTATAATCCACTGAGCTTGCCAGAAGCGATTTCTGAGTGCAGAGCCAGGAATAACCCCTGAGCACTGCCAGGTATGGCCTCAAAATCAAAACCAAAAAATAAATAAATAAATAAATAAATAAATAAATAAATAAATAAATAAATAAAAATAGGATAGAATATTGAGATGTAACTGGATATGTGGAGAGAATAGAGTTAAGGAAATTGCCAGTAACCGATGGAAAAATCACTTGGTACCAGAGTAGACTCATCCCACAGACTCTGATTCTAGTTTTGATTCTAATTTATCCTAGGAAGAGTCTTTTTTTTTTTAATGTCTATCATGTCCTGTTCTTTCCAATTTTGGGTATAGTTTACAAAGCTGTCTCACCTGTTGAAAGGAAGTTTTTGAAATTCTCCTGTATTAGGTATAATGTTTGTTGACCAAGGAAGTGTTTCCTTCATAGTCTCATGTGCCTTTTTATTAATGGGGAAATAGTAGCTCTTGACAGCTGCTAAAAAAGCTTAGCACCTTAGAAGTGGGTTTCATTTCCATGTTTTCATTTTATTCTCATCATAGTCCAATGGGGAAATTTTGTATTTTATTTTATATTTTTAGTATCAGTAAAACCACTATGTGTGAGGTGTTGTAGCAGAACAATAAATAAGAATTCTATGAACACATATGGACACTAATTTTAAAGGAGATGAGATAAGGATATCCAGTTAAAGTCGAGGTTCTATAGTTAGGTCTGGAATGAAAACCCTTTTCAAGCAATGACCAACATTCTTTTTTTTTTATTTTTTAAATTTTGGGTCACATTCAGCAGTGCTCAGTGCTGACTCCTGACTCTTCTTCACTCAAGGATCACTCTTGGCAGAGTGGGGGACCATATAGAGTTTCCAGATCAAACTTGGGTCTACCAAATGCAAGGCAAGCACCTTACCTATTGTATCATATATTGTTATCTGAGACTACCATGAATGAGCCTTTAACACAGCTAAGTGTGTCCTCCAATCCCAAAATAAAAATGCTATTTCAATAATGCTCAAGTCACGGTATTTTTTTTACATGTTATTTTTCTGAAGTGTCATGTAGTTACCATGAGCTTTATATATAGTAAATCATTTAGTTGGTGGTGGCATTTTCATTTTATAGATAAAAATAAAAGGACTTTGAAATAGAAATTCACCAAGATGACAACACTAGTAACTTTTCAAGTTGTGATTTTAATCTGTATTGACTGACATATATGTATATATACCTTACATATCATATATGTCATATCATATATAGTATCCTTTTATATTATATTTAGGTTCTAGGGCCACATCCACTGGTGTTTAATGGTTGCTCCTGTCTTTATGCTTTTGTATGTGGTAAGCTCAGGGGACCATATGGGATGCCAGGGATCAAACCCGATTTGGCCATGTGCAAAGAAAACACCCTACCCATTCCTGTCCCCTGTATTGACTGTGATTAAATTACTTTTCATTTTAACATGACACATTCATGTGTGAGCAGTGAGAGTAAATGATATGGTATCTGGAATGAAACTTTAGATATGTAGTATTGTTATTGTCATTATTATCCTATTTCTTCTCAAATCAAATGACCACTTCAAAGGTATATAATACTTTGTATTTAAAGTTTAATGGACATGTTTAAGGGATAGTTTAATGGACATATTTTAAGGGAAAAATGAGCTTCCAGGATTAGATAAAAGCAAAAGATTGTAGAGTTTTAATTTTATAATAAAATGCAAAAATGGATACTAGAATGGACCAGAGAATTAAATGATAAAAATTATAGAAGACTTGAAAAACTAATGACTTGAGGGAGGGAAAGTAATATTGTCCTGCTGTTTCTCAATAATCTTAAAAACAATGACAATGATAGATACACCTGTAAGATTTCCTTGCAGATAGCATGTGATTCTGCAATCACCAACATGCTGAATGGGCCAGCTATCCGTGGTCCAATTATCTTGTTGTTCAGGCTACTAAGGAGTTAAGGAATGAAATGCTTATATGATTTGTTGATTAGTAGTACCCTTGGAAAGAGTCCAGGGTAGAAATTTTGGGAAAATAAATGGTGGAGATTTTGTTTTAATTTGTCTAAATCAGATTTTTTTTAGATTCTTGCATAGGTCTCCAAACCATAAAGTTCTTTGAAGTAGGCAATTGTTTGAGGAAAATAATACATTGGAGTTCTTACCTGCATGCTGAAGATAAACCTGATTTTATTAAATCCTATTTCATTGTTTCAGTCAGAGAAAATTTGAAATTACTGGGCATAAAAGCTTGCAAAGATAAAAAATTTATATCAATAAGCAGCATAGGGTTCTAGCCCCTGTTGTTTTAGTGGAATTGCCATTTTAAAGAGAGCCAGCCAGTAAGCAGGCATTTAAAGTCTGCCTTAATATTTGTACTTCTTTCTGATTCCTAATCTGTTTAAACATATGGGTGGAATCATGTTCTGAAATCAATTGGTTCTTTAAGTTGCATGTGTATCATCTGTAACTCTCAGATGCTGATAGCTCCTGTGATGTTTGATTCTCAGGGTTTCCCAAAAGAGCATATTTTGAGCCAAGTTGAAGACGGATGTAAATTTTATGCTCATCATCACCAAATTAATGCAAACTATCTTTAAAAATATGATGTCAGGGGCCCGGAGAGATAGGACAGCAGCGTTTGCCTTGCAATCCGCTGATCCAGGACCTAAGGTGGTTGGTTCGAATCCCGGTGTCCCATATGGTCTCACGTGCCTGCCAGGAGCTATTTCTGAGCAGACAGCTAGGAGTAATCCCTGAGCACAGCCGGGTGTGGCCCAAAAACAAACAAAAAAAATGATGTCAGAAAGTGAATGAGCTCATGAAAACATGGTATGTGATTGGTAAAAGTAAATTTTAACATATATATATTTATATGATCTTATAATAATTACACACATACTATTTGACTCTTTGTGGTTTTGCAAGTTTTTTGATGGAAATTGAGTTAAGTAGAGGTGGTTTGCAAATTAGTTTGATATGAATGATAAAGGCATTTGGGATTTACTTTGAGTGAAGTGGCTAAGAAAACTGATCAATTTAGCTCCATGATTCAGTGATTTTCATTTACATTTGGGAAGAAACCATGCTTGTACGCTGTGGGCACCGTGTATCCACATGCAACTTCCTGTGACAATTAACAAAAGAATGTGAATACTCATTATAAGTGTTTGAATTAGTATGGTCTACATTCAGAACATTGAAGAGAACGCAAAATGCCGCAATGTGAAGTTTTCTTACGTGTTCAATTTCATATTTACAGAGGGTCATCTTATAATATGTGATCTCCTACCACCTCAATTCTAATAATAAGTCTGCCATTACTTACTTCCATTGCCACTCCAAATAGCTGTTGGAGTTTTAGAGACGGCTCGAAAATTTCACCTCAAAATAAAAATGTTGGCAAGTTTCGAGTGAAAACAAAATTATAATAAAAACCACTGTGTATGCTTCTAACACAGAGAAAAGCCCTCATGTTTTTACAATCACCCAGTGCTAATACAGCGGGAGGGCCCTCTCCTACATTCCATGTGGCTCCAGGCTCACTTTATTTCCTTTCTGTTCTCCATAGGAGAATGTTTCCTCCCCCTGCCCCATGTCTCATGGATGATGAGACAATATTAGCTCTACTGGCTGTATCTCTTGCTATTTCTTTCTTTTCTTTTTTTTTCTTTTGTTTTAATTCTCCTGTTCTATTTTCTTCTGCTTCTGTTGGAAGAAAGCTTGCTCCACTAGTAAATTAAAAGCCAAGGGAATAATAGTTTATAACTATCTGTTTTATGCCAGCATTCTTGGAAACTTTGCACATTTTATTTTCTACTAAAGCAATCCCATGAGCTACATGATTTTTAATATCTACAATTTGCAGTGTGGCAAATGAAATTCAGAGATTAAAGAAAACATTCAAATGTATACAGTAAGGGAGGAAATTGATGAAGTTCTCATAGGACTTCGAAAATCTATATTATCTGTACTGTGTCATATGTCTGTCTACCTAGTTGGTTTAGCCTGGTTACCTTCTCAGGCAAGTGTCACTAATCTTCCAGGGATATACATGGGACTTATCCTTATCTAAAGATTAAGTTTCTTCTTTGATTTTGATACCTTTCTTTTGCCAGACTGTCTGGAAACTATTTCTCTAATTAGACTGTATATTCCTGTTTGATTTCAAAGCTTCTACTCTTTGCATCTTGGCATAATTCCTATCTGCATGACTGATCAATTATTGCCTAGCCACCAAGTTCTGGGGTTAGAGCAAAGTTTGCACTTCAGAGGCTGAGTTTCTTAGAAAAGCATTCTAATATAACACTGGAACGTTGTGTGGACTGCC
Organism: Suncus etruscus; assembly: GCF_024139225.1. Lineage (NCBI taxonomy): Eukaryota > Metazoa > Chordata > Mammalia > Eulipotyphla > Soricidae > Suncus > Suncus etruscus. Next base: position 145,773,231 of record NC_064852.1, on the reverse strand, counting down.
AGTGAATTGGCTAATTTGAGTTGTTCTTCAGAAGGCTGTATCAGAAAGAGAACTGTTTAGAATAAATAAAACTCGAGTTCTCTGAAAGGGATGCAAAATGAAGCAGGAGAAACTACCAAGCAGTCCTCTAAAAAGATCCTTCAGAACAATAGGAAAATTTCAGCAATTAGTGAGTTCCTTTTTAGTGACTTCCTTTCTCTGCCACAGTGATGGGGTAACTTCTATTTGGCATCCTCACAGTAATGACTGGCTATAGGGACATCATTTCAGACAAAACCAACCTTGTTGCTATGACTGACCACACACACACACACACACACACACACACACACACACACACACACACACACACACACACACACACACACAAAAGAAAGAAAAGAAGAAACAAAACGAGCAAACAAAAAATTTCAACAACTGCAAACCATTAATGATGTAGATCATTGGTTTTTATCCCCATCTCTTATCTTGAGTCTATCTCACTAATAAAGTCATCCTGGTAGTCTTCTAATTTCAAGGGAGTGGAAACTGTAATATTTCTTCCATTCTGCACCACTCAGAAATATTTTAGAAAGCAAATTAAATTGAGAATAGGATGACCAATTGAGTTCAGTAAGAGGATTTTATTGAACACTAACCTTCATTTTGAAAAAAGAGATGGAGGAGTTTTGTATAAACATATGCCAACTTTCAATTAACCTTTAAGGGTTTCTTTCATGAGAAAGGACCTAAAAACAGAAGAAGACTACCTATGAAAGGAATATTTACATATTTGCATCTCCTTTAAGTATAATTTCTCTGGGTAAATTAGTCATTAGAAACAGGAATAAATAAAAATAAAAAAAAATGGATACTGTGCTCAGGCTTTACTTCTAGTTCTGTACTCAGGGATCACTCTTAAAGGAGCAACAGGGCAACAAGGGATCAAATATGGGTTAGCTGCATGCAATATAAGCAATTTACTTGAGATACTATCTCTCCACCCTAAATAATAATATGTTTACTACGTCTTCCTTAGCAACTTTCTTAACTGATCTTTCCTTTAATCTTGTTCCCAATTTTGTTTATATCAATTAAACTTTTTTAAAATTGGCGCCTTTGATCACATGTTGAATTACTAAGTTTTGCCAGAATTTTTTTCTATTATACAGGTGGTATACATGTTATTATCAATATGCCTAATATTAAGTTATTTGAATATGACCTGAAGAAACTAGAGAATAATTTCTTCTGTACCTTCATAGTTATAATAGTCTAAACAATGATGATACATTATACCATGTAAGCTACTAAAGTATTTGGGTAACTTTTATTTATTTATTTATTTATTTATTTATTTTTGCGTTTTGGCCACACCCTGTGATGCTCAGGGATTACTCCTGGCTTTGCACTCAGAAACTGCTTTTGGCTCTGAGATCATGTGGAACACCAGGGATCAAACCAAGGTTCATCCTGGATTGGTCACGTGTAGGGCAAATACCCTACTGCTGTGCTACTGCTCCTGCCCTATTTGAATAATTTGTGACATACCTTAAAGATAGGCAAATGCACATATTTATACTTTATTGGTGATACTATTTTTAGAAGGATTGTTTTATTTTATTTATTTTTTTGGTTTTTGGGCCACACCCGGCGGTGCTCAGGGGTTACTCCTGGCTGTCTGCTCAGAAATAGCTCCTGGCAGGCACGGGGGACCATATGGGACACCGGGATTCGAACCAACCACCTTTGGTCCTGAATTGGCTGCTTGCAAGGCAAACGCCGCTGTGCTATCTCTCCGGGCCCGGATTGTTTTATTAAAAAATACACTTTTATTCTTTTGGTGGGTGATTGGACTATACTCACAGTGCTCATGGTTTACTCCTGGCTCTGTGCTCAGAAACAATCTTGGCAGTCCTTAAGGGCCTACATAGTGTCAAGGATTGATCTGGGTTGAGTCACAAGGAAGGGATTCCCTGTTCTCAAACATCTAGCTTTGAAGTCCAACAAGGTTTGAAGCCACTCTACCTATAACACTGCAGTTAGTTCAGTAATAGAACTAACCTTAAGAGTTTTTACATGCAGACACCCCTCACCCTTGGACCCAGAATAAAATCAAACCCAAAACATCTTGACTTTCTGTGAAGTGGGTATATTTTCTTATCTTAAAGCACTGTCTTAAAGCTTACTTGAGGGCTATTATATAAGTCTAAAACATCAAGGCCTTATTGCAATCAGTTTCAAAAGATGGGCAACTGTGAGCACCTTCTTTGCTCTTCTTTTTTCCTTTGTAAGAAGTTACTGGCATTTCCCAAAATGGAGAGTATGTGCTGGTACAACACTTGAATTTCACAACTGTCAGTTAGGAAATAGTTTGAGATCAATTGGTTATGGTGCAAAAAAACTCCAACCAATGAATCCTCTAGCACTGTTACAAATGGGGAGAAAGTTCTTGACTGGCAACTGCTTGTAGGGCAGAGGGGGCCGCAGACTGAGCTTATCTCCTATTTTTCTATGGAAAAATACCTTTGATTATTTTGGACCCGAAACTCAAGAGACAGGCTCTGGTTTGGCAAATATCTAAGGTGCTCAATGGGAATGGAAGCCAGTGGGTACTAATTATGCATGCTCCTCTTGCCTTGCAGTAGATTATTGGTATCTGAGATAAAGCATATTAGTTTATCTTCATACCTGCTCTTGAGGGGGAAGTTACCAATTAAACACACACCTAGCATTTGGCTTTATTCTTATCCAGGGACTGGGGTCACTGCCAGGTACCACATATTTTCACTCTTTCCTTGCTCCACTCTACTAAAAAAAAAAAAAAAAAAAAAGTAAAAATAGGTATAATTTGGAGATACTATGGAAGGGGAGGGAGAGGATAAGAAAGAGAGAATGAGTAATGAGTTCAAGAGAGAGTGTGGGCTTCTCTAAAGGTGAAGAGAGCCCTGGTACACAGCATATCTCAGGAGGAAAGACATGGGTGACATCAGACACACAGCATGTATTCAGGCAGCACATGTGTTTCCATTCAACTTCATAAAGGTGCTTGTGTAAAAATCTGAGATCTAATTTTCATGATTGCCATTGAGAGGACACATCCACTGAAAACCTGGGTCTAATATAGCCGAGTTCAAATGTGATAATCAGGACATTCACAAATAAAATACAATTCCTAAGTAATTATCAGCATATAAGAAATAGAAAGAATTAATGATTTTCTGAACTTCTGGTCAAAAATCTAGTCGTGTTTTGAAGGCAATATTTGCATACTTTAAAAGTTAATGCCTAAGAGTTCTATTTCCAAGAGCCTAAACGAAGAGGTTTTATTAGTTGCTTCCATTTAAATACATGAGAGGTCTTGACAAACTCACCTATCAAAAAATAAAATTTACTGCTTAAACTACTGTAACAAGTTGGAAGAAAAGCAGAGTTAGAGTTCATTTCCTAACTGAGGTATCTGTTACATCTAATACACAGATCCAATATAGTCAAAAATAAATCAATAAAAATAGATTTCAAAAGGAAGAAATAGAAATAGATTCAAAGAAAAGTAAATAAAATAGAGTAGTGGAACAAATGTAATAAAGAATCTAAAAACATTTGTATTTTAAAATACATTTATAAAGATCATCATCAAGCTTAAAAAAAGAGGGGATTTTCATAAAAGAGATAGAAATGAAATTATAAGAAATACACATTGAAGTCAAAAGAGTACTAGAGAGAACAGATTTTAAGATTGGATCTGCAAACTTAAAAACAGGACAGTGGACTCATCCAATTAGAGCAAAAGAAAGGATGTAAAAGAGAAAAGTTATTGTAAAATATTTAGAGGACAACAGTAGACAGATCAATATTAACACTTTGAGATCACAGAAGTAGAGGGATAGTAGAAACTTATTGAAAAATTATGGTCGAAATCTTTCAAATAAGATGAATCAAAGAGACTTGCCTAATAAATACACATTGTAAAGTGTCAAAAGTTCAAGACAAGTAGAAATTGTTAAAAGAAACAAGAAAAACATGTTATTTAAGAGGAAGCACATAGAAATTATAAGCAGATATGTTAGCAGAAACTGCATGCCAGAAGGGAGTGGTTTGATATATTTAAATGCCAAAAGAAAAATATAGCCAACTAAGAATACTATATCTGACAAGACTGTCTTTCAGAAACTACAGAGTTCTAAGCAACCCCAAACTCATAATTTATCCCTTTTATAACAGCGTCCCATGAATGAAAGGATTACACATTGTAAAATGAATACATATAGAAGTATACTACCACTGAGACAGGAAAGGAAAGTAAAATTTAAAAAATCACACATTATGAAGTTAGTGGGTTAATCTCTTATAAATCTGTTTAAAAGTAAAAGTAGTAAAGATAACTAAAACTAAAACTACAATAATTTTAAAGGGTACATAAGATAAATGTAAATAAATAATGATATCAAAAACATAGTTTATTTGAGCATGAAGCTTAATCCTAGAAGACACATATGAAAGGTATACAGTCCAGTGTTAAATTTCAAGCATTACAAATAAATAAATGGAGAAACATAAGTTAAATTTATGAGTAATTTTCAAAGTATCTCAAAAATGCAAATTATTTTTTGTAAATCTCCTGCTAATATCAAAATAACTGTGGTGAGTAAACAAATGAGAAAAAAACATGTAGCACACCATTACAGAAGATCATCAAGTCACAAAGGAAGATAACTAGACAGAACATAAAAATCCAGAAAGTAATGAAAATGGTAATAATAGCTACAATGTATAATAATTATAAGGTAACCTGAAACTAAATTATTAAATTAAGAGACATAAAACAGTTGAATGAATTTTTTTAAAAAATAGGTCTGTGCTGCCCACACGAGGCTTATTTCAGATGTAAGCACACACAGACTTAAGGTAAAGAGATAGAAAGGAAATTTCATGCAGTAGAATCTAAATAACTCTAAAACAGCTCTTATACATACACACATGACTTTAAGACAAAGGCTATATAATAAGAGACAAATTAAGTCATTACAAAATAAAAGAGTCAGTCCAACAAAATTATAACAGTGGTGACTATATACAAGACATTAAAATAAACATATCCTTAAAGAACAAATAAATAGTAATCAATAATAATATATTGTAATGCCCCCTCTTACATTCATAGCCAGATAATATAGAAAAGCAGTAGGGGAATGCTGATCTTAAATTGCCAGATGAACTTAACTCACACATAAACACACACAAATTGTTCCATCCCCAAACAGAAGAATACACATTTTTCTCAAGCTATTTTAAATAAATGAAACTTATCTGGAATTGATTATATTTTAGGCCACGAAGAAACTATTTCTAAATTTAAAAAATTTGGAATTACATGAAGTGTTTTCTAACCACAATATTATGAAACAACAAAATTACAGAAACACTGAACTATGTGGAGACCCACTGGACTATTATTTGTTATTTGGAACTTAATTCCAAATAACTAGGGGGCCAAATAATACATTTTAAAATATTAACTATCTTGACATAAAAGGAAATACCATATATCAAAAACTGAGGATGCAGTATACATTGTTCAAAAAGGAAAGTTTGTAGTAATGCGCACCCACATCAAGAAACAAGCAAAATCTTAGATAACCAACATGACTTTATACCCCAATGATGTAGATCAATAAAAAGAATGCACAAAGTTAACAGGAGAAAAATAACAGAGATAAAATCAGAATTCATATAAAAAATAAAAATATAATTTCAGTAGATAGTATTTATAAAGATAAATGATGGGCAAAAAGGAGGTCCTCAACCAAATTGAAACAAAACAGAAAACTCAAATTAACCCCAAAGAAAATCACACACACACACACACACACACACACACACACACACACACACACAATCCCTAAGTACTGTGACTACAACAATAAATTGGACACCTTATAAATCAAAATAGAAGATAATATACTACGTCTCAATAAGGAATGAGGAGATTAAATCAAATCGGCAATAAATAATAGTTCAGAACCGGGTAACTTTACTGATGAATTTCTCTAAACTTTAAAATATTAATGGCCATGCTTTTCCAGAAAGTAAAAGAAAAAAATCCTAAAGAGGCTATATATATCTTTTTGTTTGTTTGTTTGTTTGTTTTTGTTTTTGGGTCACACCCGTTGATGCTCAGGGGTTATACCTCCTGGCTAGGCACTCAGAAATCGCTCTTGGCTTGGAACCTCAATGTGTCCTAGGCTAACGTGCAAGGCAGACAGACGCCTTACCACTTGTGCCACCACTCCAACCCCACCTATTTTTTCCTTTTTTTTAATATAATAATTTTTATTATGACCAAAGTGGATTTCAAATCATTCACAGTAAAATTTTAGGTATATAATGATATTGATTCAGGGGCATTCCCACTACCAGTGTTGTCCTTCCCCCCCCCCCCCATTCCCAGCATGCATCCCATGTCCTCCTCCTTTGCTCCCTGGGCCGCTAGTATAAGTGGTCCCCTCTGTGTCTATCTTGTTGTAGATTGGGTATCGATCTTGTTGTAGTTGGCTTTGGATTTGGTACCTAAGTCTAATCATTTTTTTCCTACTCAATGTTCCAAAATCTTAGAAGCAAACTATGAGATATGATATTATATATTAATAATGATAAACATATGCAAAAATCCTCAACAAAATATCAGCAAATTAAATTTAACAATAAATTTGAAGTACCATGTACCATGAGCAAGAGAGATTCATATCAGGAACTCATTATAACTCTTAAATCAAAATTTTATACAACATTAAAAAAGAATATGATGAGCCTGAGAGATAGCACAGCAGTAGGGCATTTGCCTTGCACACAGCCAATCCAGGACAAATAGTGATTCAAATTCTGGCATCCAATATGATCCCTGTGCCTGCCAGGAGAGATATCTGAGCATAGAGCCAGGAGTAACCCCTAAGCGCTGCCAGTTGTGACTCTCCCAAAAAGAAAGAACACTAATAAAATAAAGGAAAATATGGTAAATTTTATTAACATATGAAAACACTTAGCATATGATATTGATATATAACTCAATAAAGTAAATATAAACATAATTCAGTTAACAAAAAATGGTCATAATTCTTGAGTAATATACTCAAAAATTATCTATTTTTAATGATTTCTCCTATTTGTAATCTATTAATAATTTTATTTGTGGTGTAGAAACACTTTAGTTTCTTCTGCATACATTTGTTTTTCTTGCTCTAAATGCCTCTGCTTTGAATATATATATTGCTTTTTAGGCCACACTCGGTGATGCTCAATGATGCTCAGGGGTTACTCTTGGCTAACCACTCAGATATTGCTCCTGGAATGGGACCATATGGGATGCCGAAAATCGAATCGAACTCAGGTTTGTCCTGGGCAGCCACGTGCAAGGCAAACGCCTTACTGCTGAGCTATTGCGCTGGCCCCTCTGCTTTGAATATTAAATTTGAAAATCTAGATTGATATTAAGAAGATTGAGATCTAATTCTTTTCTAGAAGTTATATAATCTTGTGTCTTAAATCAAATCTTTGATCTATTTTAAATTTATTTTTATTTTTATTTGTTAAGATTATAATTCAGGACTGCTTTTGAGACTAGGACCACACCATAAAGTGCTCATGGGATGACAACATATATATAAGAGAAGACTCTTATTAGGAAAACTAGATAAACACTTGGAAAAGATGAAAGCCTGACTACTAGTCATACCCTAGAACAAATCAACTTAAGGGATAAAGGAAGAAACACAAGATGCTAAACTCAATTCTGAGCATAATATTCCTTTTGTCCCCAGCTCATGGAGATGAGATTTTTATGATCAGACTTTTTTCCTGAAACAAGAGCAGGTTTATTTGACCATAGATCTAAAAATGGCAGAGTTAAAATATGTGCTGAATAAAATAATATGGTTTCTTAGTTTGAACATATTTATTAGCAGTGTAGCGATAGTTGAAAATTTAAAAAGGAAGTTATGATTTCAAGTAGAGCCTGAAGTTATAAGGAAATCAGGGTGAGGGAAAGCAATACGTGTGTGGTAGAGAAAAAAAGATAAGAGATGAGACAATGTGAGGAAACCAGGTACTGAAAAAATGAGAGCTGTAAGCAAAGGGCAAGTAAGGGATAACTGGTAGAGCTTTCAAGCAAAGAGCTGCAAAGTCTTGATGTTACTTTTGCTTCATCAGATAGGAAAACGTTTCAAAGAACATGTTTGGGAAATGTTAGACTTGATAAATTGTCCACGGAGAGAGTAGATATTGTTGTTTACTTGAATGGTTTGGTTTTGTGAAACACTGAAATGCACCTGGCATGCTTGAACTAGAAATGTTTTACATAAGAAAATCTGGGAGACTAGGGTATTGCCAGAAGAATGATCAAGTTCTCTTGAATGAGTCAGACATTTTTTTGCACAGTATTTTTTTTGGTGCAGGAAGTAACAGTTCAACAATGGAGGTGAGCTTACAATGGAAAAGTTTACATCAGAATAGATTCATAAATGCATCAAGAGAAGCATAGAAAAGCAAAGAATTTTGAATAATCTCACAGAAATAGCACTTATCAACCTGGAGAAGAATTCTGGAAAAGTCAGAGAAAGGTTCAAAAGATGTTGGATTGGTTAAAGGGCTGGTCAGCAGAAGTGAAAGCAATGAATTTGATTATATCCTATAGTTCTTCCTAGTTCTAAGCCAATTATTTTTACATGTTCTTGACCATAAAATTTTAAGTTTTTATCAGAGAACCTTGGGCCAAATTTTAGTAAGGAGAATAATTACTTTCTTCAAAGTTTCTGAAATGGAGATAAATTTAGAAACTGATGATTAAAAATTCTAATACAATATAAAAATGGTCTCTTTATAACTATGTAGCTATATATGACATATAGATAGGAAACGTAATAACATAATGAAAATCTATAGGCATATTTGTTTGTCCTTATAATTTGTATTCTGTACTATTTGACCCATGAAAATGTGTTTTCTCACATATGCATCATATGTATACGTATGTGCTCATATATGTATGTTTAAAAGCATATTCATAGACCCACTTTGTGAGATAAGAGAATCTTAGGCATGTATTGTTTTAGCATTTTTTTACTTGTTATTAAAGGTTTGGTTTAATGATTTTATGAGCATGGCATTAAAACAGATTTCTAAGGCTTAGATACTTATCTATCATGTGGCTGACCCAGGTTTGATCCCTAGTATTGCATATGGTCCTTTGAGTTCTGTCAGGACTGAGTCCTGAGCACAATTGAATGTAGAATACCTCCTAAATGAGCGCACATATTTTAAGATAATGAAATTAGAAAATTACAATACATTAATTTTTAAAAAGATGAAATGGGGGTGCTGGAGAGGTGGCGCAGTGGTAGGGTGTTTGCCTTGCACATGGCTGACCTAGATCAGACTACAGTTTGATCTCCCAGTGTCCCATAAGATCCCCAAAGCCAGGAGGGATTTTTGAGCACAGAGCCAGGAATAACTCCTGAGAGTCACCAGGTGTGCCCTCCACTCCCCCCAAAACAAAACAAGGGATGGAAAAGGTAGATTGGTGGTTGTAGTATTTGTGCACAAGTGTGAGGTTTTTTGAGTGTATAGTTTTATGAGGAAAATTTATTACTCATTTGGCAGAAATATCTGAGTTTTCTTATTATACCTCGCCATACCATTCTTTACTTCCTTATTCTTCCTGTTGGACACACCATGCAAAACTTTTTGAAATATTTTCTCAGTTCAGCTTCCTGTTTCAAAGATTTTGGGATTAACTGTTACGTTTTTAAAGCTTTTAATTTTAAAATGGCATTATCATTTATATTTCCACTATGTGTTGTCAAAAATGAAATAAAACCGCTACAAGCAGAAGTATTAATCTGATCAGTTCAAGGTCAGAGCCTAAATGGAATGCTCTAAAAATCACAAACAGTGTGGCACTAATGTGATAATATGGACTTATAAATAGGGCTTTGTGGTTGATGCCATCAACCACTTTGGAAAAGCCTGCCAATAATATTATTACCATAAAAATTGAAGAGCTGATTAGTGGGTTACTTAAAACTGTAATCTTAGCCTTTAGAGGATTTATTTAAATCTAATTTTAAAAGAGTTCCTTAGTATTTATTTTAACAGGGGTTTATATAGAAATTTAAGATTAGAAAATAATTCCAAATGAATGCTCCTAAAGTTAAAAGAAGTTGGATACATGGCTTTAGGCCAGGTGGTCACATTTCCCTCAAGGCCAATTTGTTATTGATGAAACATCTGTCCAAAGCCGTTTATGTATGTTTCAGAATCTACAACTAATCAAATTCTGTTTGGATAAGAAACTATTGTTTTCTAAGTAGAGAAGATAATTAATAGGAGAATATATTTTAGGTTTAATTTTAATGGTATTTTTCTGGAAATTGAAAATACTAGTATTGCATATTTTTGCCTTATCTCACAATTAAATTCTTATTAGAACTCCCAAAAGGGAGTAGAAATCCTTGTATGTTTCAAAAATATTTGTACCAACAGTATATGTGAAAATTTATTACCAATAATAATAATTACTATTTAAAGTTATTAAAACGTCATTACCGAGTTTATTCAGTATAACGCGCACAATTTTCTACCAAAAAAAGAAATCAAAATTTGGGTACGCTTTATAAACGAGGGCTGGGGTGGGGTGGCAGTGGTGGCCTTTCTAATGAGGGCGCAGGCAATTGTTAGTTCACATTGTGCCTTTTACTGTACGCGAGGAGGAAGAAAAAACAAAACCTCTAGAAACCTGGCCTATATCTCTCGTGACATCCCGGTTAAAATATCATGGGAAGACATCCCAAAAGAAATGATCATCAAGAGTTTTTGGAAGACAGGCACCAGCAATCAAATGGACGGCACAGAAGACGACCTGCCGTGGAATTCAGACTCAGAAGAAAGCGAAGAAACTGGAAAAACAGATGTTCCTGCCAACTGGGACACTGATGAAAAATTAACTCAAGAAGAATGGGAACAACTCTTTAGTGTATCTGATGATGACTCTGACCTTGAAGCTTTTTAAATAAATTTTGTTACCAGTAATTTTATTTCGGTATTGTGTTTATACCAGTTTACGTTGTCAATAAATGATTTTTATCATGGCCGCACATGTTCAACAATTTTTTTGTCAATTACAATGCTTGGTGTGAAACAAAATTTTATACCGATTTTTAATTGAAAATTAGAGGTGCACATTATAGACGGGCGCGCATTATACTCGAATAAATATGGTATCTTAAAATATTGTTTTCTTGTTCAAGGCACCATGATTGTATTCTACGATTCTAGAATTTACATAGTCTTAAATGCACAAATATATGTAGTTTTTTATCCATAGTTACAAATATGTATATTATTGAGTTTCAGTCATACAATGTTTAAGACACTTCACCAGTGAACATTTTCTGACACCAATTTTCCTCTCCCTGATTCAAAACAGGCATTCTATTTCTCTGCTTCATTACCATTGTCATGCTAGTTGTTAGTGTCTCTGGGATTATTACATTAATGACTACTTTTTTTTTAAAACCCATAGATGAGTGAGACTATTCTGTGTCTGTCCCTCTGGCTTTTTTCACTCAGCATAATAGTTTCCATGTCCATTCATGTACAGAAAAAATTGGAGACTTCATCTCTCCTGATGGCTGCATAATATTCCATTGTGTATATGTACCACAGTTTCTTTAGTCATTCCTCTGTTGAAGGGCATCTTGGTTGTTTCCAGAGTCTTGCTTTTGTAAATAGTGCTGCATGAATATAGGTGTGAAGAAGGGGTTTTTGAATTGTATTTTTGTGTTCTTAGGGTATATCCCTAGGAGTGGTATAGCTGGATCATATGAGAGCTCAATTTCCAACTTTTGGAGGAATCTCCATATCTTTTCTATAAAGGCTGGACTAGATGGCATTACCACTAGTAGTAAGAGTTTCCTTCTCTCCACATTCCCACCAGCACTGCTTGTTCTCATTCTTTGTGATGTGCACCAATCTCTGTGGCATGAGATGGTACCCCATAGTTGTTTCGATTTGCATCTCCCTGATGACTAGTGATGTGGTGCATTTTTTCATGTGCCTTGTGGCCATTGTATTTATTCTTTAACAAAGAGTCTGTCCATTTCTTCTCCCCATTTTTTGATTGGATTAGATATTTTTTTCTTGTAAAGTTCCATAAGTGCCTTGTATATTTTGGATATTAGCCCCTTATCTGATGGGTATTGGAAGAATAATTTCTCCCATTTAGTGGGTAGCTCTTGTATACTGGGCACTATTTCCTTTGAGGTGCAGAAGCTTCTCAGCTTAATATATTCCCATCTGTTTATCTCTGCTTCCACTTATTTGGAGAGTGCTGTTTCCTCCTAGAATATGCTTTTACTCTTAATGTCATGGAGTGTTTTACCTACATGTTGTTCTATATATTTTATAGTTTCAGGTTTGAAATCAAGATATTTAATCTATTTGGATTTTACCTTCATATATGGTGTTAGCTGGGGTTCTGAGTTCACTTTTTTGCAAGTTGCTAACCAGTTGTGCCTTGACAACCCTACTTGTTGAAATAGCTTTCCTTGCTCCATTTTGGATTTCTTGCCCCTTTATCAAATATTACATGATTGTATGTCTGGGGAACATTCTCTGAATACTCAAGCCTATTCCACTGATCTGAGCATCTGTGTATATTCCAATACCATGCTTTTTTCATAACTATTGCTTTGTAATACTATTTAAAATTGAGGTAAAAGTAATGCCTCCCATGTCCCTTTTCCCAAGGATTGCTTTAGCTATTTATGGTTGTTTACTGGTCCAAATGAAATTCATTCAGGAGTGTTTGATCCACTTCTTTGAAGAATGTTATGGGTATCTTTGGAGGGATTGAATTAAATCTGAATGCTTTGGAGAATATTGCCATTTTAATGATGATAATCCTCCCAGTCCTTGAGCAGGGTATATGTTTCTATTTCCACGTATCCTTTCTTATTTCTTGAATCAGGGTTTTGTAGTTTTCTTTGTATAGGTCCTACACATCCTTAGTTACATTGACTTCAAATATTTGAGTTTGTGTGACACTAATGTAAATGAAGTTGTTCTATTTTATATATATATATATTATTTAAACACGTTGACTACATACATGATTGTGTTTAGGATTCAGTCATGTAAAGAACACCACCCATCACCAGTACAACATTCCCATCACCAATGTTCCAAATCTCCCTTCTCCCCACCCACCCCTGCCTGTACTCTAGACAGGCTTTCCATTTCCCTCATATATTCTCATTATTAGGATAGTTCAAAATGTAGTTATTTCTCTAACTAAACTCATACCTGTTTGTGGTGAGCTTCATGAGGTGAACTGTACCTTCCAGCCATTTTCTCTTTTGTTGTCTGAAAATTATTATTGCAAGAATGTCTTTCATTTTTCTTGAAACCCATAGATAAGTGAGACCATTCTGCATTTTTTTCTCTCTGACTTATTTCACTCAGCATAATAGATTCCATATACATCCATGTATAGGAAAATTTCATGACTTCATCTCTCCTGACAGCTGCATAATATTCCATTGTGTATATGTACCACAGTTTCTTTAGCCATTCATCTGTTGAAGGGTATCTTGGCTGTTTTCAAAGTCTTGCTATGGTAAATAATGCTGCAATGAATATAGGTGTAAGGAAGGGATTTTTGTATTGTATTTTTGTGTTCCTAGGGTATATTCCTAGGAGTGGTATAGCTGGGTCGTATGGGAGCTCGATTTCTAGTTTTTGGAGGGATCTCCATATCGCTTTCCATAAAGGTTGAACTAGACAGCATTCCCACCAGCAGTGGATAAGAGTTCCTTTCTCTCCACATCCCCGCCAACACTGTTTGTTCTCATTGTTTGTGATGTGTGCCATTCTCTGTGGTGTGACGTGGTACCTCACAGTTGTTTTGATTTGCATCTCCCTGATTATTAGTGATGTGTAGCATTTTTCCTATCAATCTTGTCTTTTGGACATTTGTATTTCTTCTTTGTCAAAGTGTCTGTCCTTTTCTTCTCCCCAATTTTTGATGGGACAAGATTATTTTTTCTTGTAAAGTTCTGTCAGTGCCTTGTATATTTTGGAGATTAGTCCCTTATCGGATGGGTATTGAGTGAATAGTTTCTCCCACTCAGTGGGTAGCTCTTGTATCCTGGTAGCTATTTCCTTTGAGATGCAGAAGCTTCTCAGTTTAATATATTCCCATCTGTTAATCTATGCTTTCACTTGCTTGGAGAGTGCAGTTTCCTCCTGGAATATGCCTGTAGTCTCAATGTTCTGGAGTGTTTTGCCAATGTGTTGTTCTATATGGTTCTTATGGTTTCAGGTCTGATATCAAATATTTAATTTATTTGGATTTTACTTTCATACATAATGTTAACTGGGGGGTCTAAGTTCAATGTTTTGCAAGTGCCTAGCCAGTTGTGCCAACACCACTTGTTGAAGAGGCTTTCTTTGCTACATGTAGGATTTCATGTTCCTTTATCAAAAATTAGGTGATTGTATGGGAACAATATCTGAGTATTCAAGCCTATTCCACTTATCTGAGGGCATGTCTTTATTCCAATAGCATGCTAATTGGCAACTATTGCTTTGTAGTAAAGTTTAAAGTTGGGGAAAGTAATTCCTCCCATATTCTTTTTTCCAATGATTGCTTTAGCTATTCTAGGGTGATTATTGTTCCAAATAAATTTCAAAAGTGCCTGATCCACTTCTATGAAAAATGTCACGGGTATCTTTAGAAGGATCACATTAGATCTGTACAATGCTTTGGGGAGTATTGCCATTTTGATGATGTTAATCCTGCCAAACCATGAGCAGGGTATGTGTTTCCATTTTTGCATGTCCTTTATTTTTCTTGGAGCAGAGTTTTATAGTTTTATTTGTATAAGTCCTTCACATTTTAAGTCAAGTTGATTCCAAGATATTTCAATTTGTGTGGCACTATTGGGAATGGGGTTGTTTTCTTAATGTCCATTTCTTCCTTATTACTATTGGTGCATAGAAAGAACATCGATTTTTGTGTGTTAAATTTGTAGCCTGCCACCTTGCTGTATGAATCTATTGTTTCTAGAAGCTTTATGGTAGAGTCTTTAGGGTTTTCTAAGTAAAGTATTATGTCATTTGCAACCAGCGAGAGCTTGAGTTTTTCCTTTTCTATCTGGATTTCCTTAATAACTTTTTCTTGCCTAATCGCTATAGCAAGTACTTCCAGTGCTATGTTGAATAGGAGTGGTGAGAGAGGACAGCCTTGTCTTGTGCCAGAATTTAGAGGGAAGGCTCTTAGTTTTTCTCCATTGAAGATAATATTTGCCACTGGCTTGTGGTAGATGGCCTTACCTATATTGAGAAAGGTTCTTTTCATTCCCATCTTGCTGAAAGTTTTGATCAAAAATGGGTGTTGGAACTTATCAAATGCTTTTCTGCATCTATTGATATGATCATGTGATTTTTATTTTTCTTCTTGTTGATGTTGTGTATTATGTTGATAGATTTACAGATGTTAAACCAGCCTTGCATTCCTGGGATGAAACTTACATCATCATAGTGGATGATCTTCTTAATGAGGCATTGAATCCTATTTTCCAGGATTTTGTTGAGGATCTTTGCATCTGTATTTATCAGTGACATTGGTCTGTAATTTTCTTTTTTCGTAGCATCTCTGTCTGGTTTAGGAATCAAGGTGATGTTGTTTTCATAAAAGCTATTTGGAAATATTCCAGTTTTTTCAATTTCATGAAGGAGTTGCTGAGATTGGTAGTAGTTCCTCTTGGAAAGTTTGAAAGAATTAATTAGTGAATCCATTTGGGCCTAAGCTTTTGATGTGGGGCAGGCATTTGATTACCTTTTTAATTTCATCAAGTGATGGGGGTATTTAGATATGCTACTTCCTATTCATTCAACCGTGGAGATGAAAAAAGTTCAAGAATTTATCCATTTCTTCCTTGTTCTCATTTTTAGTGGCATAGAGTTTCTCAAAGAAGCTTTTGATTACCCTTTGAATCTCTGCCATATCAGTAGTGATCTCTCCTTTTTCATTCTTAATACGAGTTATCAAGTTTCTCTCTCTCTCTCTTTCTTTGTTAGTTTTGCCAGTGGTCTATTAATTTTGTTTATTTTTCCAAAGAACCAACTTCTGCTTTCGTTGATCTTTCGGATTGTTTTTTGGGTTTCCACTTTGTTGATTTCTGCTCTCAGCTTTGTTATTTCCTTCTGTCTTCCTATTTTTGGGTCCTTTTGTTGAACACTTTCTAATTCTATGAGCTGTGTCATTAAGCTGTTCACGTAGGCCCCTCTTCCTTCCTGATGTTTGCTTGCAAAGCTATACATTTTCTTCTCAGTACTTCTTATGCTGTGTCCCTTAAGTTCTGATAGTTTGTGTCTTTATTATTATCATTTGTTTCCAGGAAAGTTTTGATTTTCTCTTGGATTTCATCTCGGAGCCACTGGTTATTCAGTATGAGGCTGTTTAACTTCTAGGTGTTAAAGTTTTTCTTTTGTGTCCCTTTGGAACTCACATATAATTTCAGAGCCTCGTGGTCAGTGAAGGTAGCCTGCAAAATTTCTATCCTCTTGATATTATGGAGGTATGTTTTATGTGCCAGCATGTAGTCTATCCTGAAGAGTATTTCATGTACATTGGAGAAAAATGTGTATCCAGGTTTCTGGGGATAGAGTGTCCTATATATATCTACTAGGTCTCTTTCTTTCATTTCTCTCCTCAGGTCTAGTATATTCTTGTTGTGTTTCGTCTAGTTGACCTATCCAATGTTGACAAAGCCTTGTTGAAGTCCCCCACAATTATTGTGTTGTTATTGATATTATTTTTCAGATTTGTCAACAATTGTATTAGATATTTTGCTGGCCCCTCATTCGGTGCATATATGTTTTGGAGAGTGATTTGTTCTTGCTGTATTACCCCTTTATTAATACAAAACTTTCATCTTTGTCCGTTACAACTTTCCTGAGTATAAAGTTTGGATCATCAGATATTAGTATGGCCACTCCAGCTTTTTTTTTGGGGGGCCACACCCGGTGACGCTCAGGGGTTACTCCTGTCTATGTGCTCAGAAGTCGCTCCTGGCTTGGGGGACCATACGGGACGCCGGAGGATCGAACCATGGTCCGTCCTAGGCTAGCGCAGGCATGGCAGGCACATTACCTCTAGCGCCACCGCCCGGCCCCGACTCCAGCTTTTTTATGGGTATTGTTTGCTTGGATAATTTTCATCCAGCCTTTTATTTTGAGTCTATGTTTGTTCTGAGTATTCAGGTGCGTTTCTTGTAGGCAGCAGAAGATTGGATTAAGTTTTCATTCTGTGTCTCTTAACTGGTGTATTTAGTCCATTGACATTGAGAGAAAGATTTGTCCTGGGATTTAATGCCATCTTTATATCAAAATTTGGTGTGTCTTTTGGTCAGTCCTGTCTTATATAGGTCTTTCAGTTTTTCTCTTAAGACTGGTTTTGAGTCTGTAAAGTTTCTGAGCTGTTTTTTGTCTGTGAAATCATGTATTCTTCCATCAAACCTGAAAGTGAGTTTTGCTGGGTGCAGTATTCTAGGCGAAACATTTATTTAATAAGTTTTGTCACTATGTCCCACCACTACTTTCTGGCCTTGAGTGTTTCTGGTGACAGGTCTGCTGTAAATCTCAAGGATGTTCCCTTGAATGTAATTTCATTTTTTGATCTTGCTGCTTTCAGAATTCTGTCTCTATCTGTGGGATTTGTCATTGTGACTAGGATGTGTCGGGGTATTTTTTTCTGGGGTCTCTTTTGGTTGGTACTTTTTGGGCATGCAGGATTTGATCACATATATTCTTTAGCTCTGGAAGTTTCTCTTTAATGATGTTCTTGACTGTTGATTCTTTCTGGAAATTTTCTTCCTGGGTCTCTGGGACTCCAATGATTCTTAAGTTGTTTCCATTGAGCTTATCATAAACTTCTATTTTCATCTGTTCACATTCATTGACTAGATTTTTCATTGTGTGTTCATTTGCTTTAAGTTTTTTTTTTCCCAATCTCTCCCGCTGTATGGAGTTGTTATTTATCTCATCTTCCACAGCACCAATTCTATTCTCAGCTTCTGTAACCCTGTTGGAGAGCGTATCCATTTTGTCATTCAATTTGTTTGCTGAGTTTTTCAGGCCTGTTATTTGACCTGTTATTTCAGTTTGGATTTTTGTGATTTCTGTCTTCATATTTTCTTGGTTCTTATTAATGTCTGTTCAACTCGATCCATGGTTTCTTTGAGTTCTTTAAGCATCTTTCATATTTCTTGTCTATACTTCTTATCTGAGAGATTGATTAGTTCTTTGGCCATTTTCTGGTCATCAGAATTGTCATCTTCTTTCTCTATGTCTGATGGTGGCCTGTGCTGTTTCCCCATTGTAACACCTGTATTGTGGGTTTTTCTACGTGTTGTGGTCGTATTCGTTGGCTAAATGAAGTAGGCAGCCACATACCTCTGGCTCCACCCTTTTTGGATGGGTCTACTTTCCTCCAAAGGAGGGGAGCCCTCCGTGGGTAAAGCCTCACACAGGATCAAATATTAGGCCCGAGCATGCAGCAAAGAGGACATTTTTGGGAGAAATGCTGGGCTTCAGTGATCCAGCTCTGTTCTTAGTGTGATTTTTTCTTCTTGTTGCAGTGGCATTCTTTCATTAGAAAGAGTACATGGACATGTAGCAAAGCAGAGTGACTGTGTTTTCTGGATCCTCTGGGAGAGCAAATTTTTGGGCCCTTTTTAGCCCACTCCCAAGAGGTTCAGGAGACAGGACAGGAGACAAACACACACAGGCAGCACTAACAGTTTCTCACAGTCGGGCCCACTGGGCAGGCATAGATTTTTCCATGATATTGTTTTCTTAATGTCCATTTCTTCTCTATCATTATTAGTGTATAAGAAGCCATTGGCTTTTGCTTATTAATTTTGTAACCTGCAAGTTTGCTATATGAATTTTTTGTTTCTAGAAGCTTTTTCGTAGAGTCTTTTGGGTTTTCTAAATATAGTATGTCATCTGCAAACAGGGAGAGCTTTATTTCTTACTTTCCTATTTGGATGCCTTTGATATCTTCTTCTTGCCTAGTCAATATAGCAAGTACTTATAGTACTATATTGAGTAGGAGTGATGAGAGAGGACAATCTTGTCTTGTACCAGAATTTTGAGGAAAAGCTTTTAGTTTTTTCCCCATTGAGGATAATATTTGCCATTGGTTTGTGGTAGATGGCCTTGACTACATTGAGAAAAGTTCCTTTCATTACATCTTTTTCTTTTTCTTTTATCAAGAATGAATGTGGAACTTATCAAATACTTTATCTGCATCTATTGATATGATCATATTATTTTTATTTTTCTTGTTGATATTGTGTATTATGTTAATTGATTTACAAATGTTAAACCATCCTTGCATTTTTGGGATAAAACCTTCTTGATCCTGGTGAATTACCTTATTGATGAGGCAATGGATTCTTTTTGCAAGAATTTTGCTGTTTGCATCTGTGTTCATCAGGAATATTGGTCTGTAATTTTCTTTTTTGGAAGCATCTCTATCTGGCTTTTGGTATCAAGGTATTGTTGGCTTCTTAAAGTCTATTTGGAATTGTTCCCTTTTTTTCAGTTTTATGAATGAAACTGGCAAGTATTATAGTAGTTCCTCTTGAAAGGTTTAAAAAAATTTATTAGTGAATATATCTGTGCCTGGGCTTTTGTTTTTGAGCAAACATTTGATTACCATTTTAATTTCCTCAATAGTGACAGGTGTGGTTATAAATGCTACATCCTCTTTATTCAACCATGGAATATAGTGTCCAAGAATTTATCCATTTCATTCAGATTCTTATGTTTGGTGGCATAGAGTTTCTCAAAATAGTCTCTGATTACCATTTAAATCTCTGCTGTATCTGTAGTGATCACCCCTGTATCATTTCTAATATAGTTTATAAAGTTTCTCTCACTTTGTGAGTTTTGCCAGTGTTCTATCAATCTTGTTTAGTTTTCAAAGAACCAACTTCTATTTTCATTGATCTTTCAGATTGTTTTTGGGTTTCCACTTCATTGGTTTCTGATTTAAGCTTTGTTATTTCTATTTGTCTACCTATTTTTGGTTTCTCTTGTTGATAATTTCCTAATTTTACAAGCTGCATCATTAAGCTATTCAGGTAGGCCCCATTCTTCCTTCCTGAAGTGTGCTTGCACATTTATAAATTTTCCTCTCAGTACCACTTTTGCTGTGTCCCATAGATTCTGATAGTTTGTGTCTTCATTGTCATTTGTTTCCAAGAAAGTTTTGATTTCTTCTTTGATTTCATCTCAGACCCACTGGTTTTCAGTAGTAGGCTGTTTAATTTCCAGGTGTTAAAATTTTTCTTCTATGTTCCTTTCTAGTTCACATCTACTTTTATTGCCTTGTGGTCAGCGAAGGTAGATTGCAAAATTTATATCCTCTTGATCTTATGGACGTACGTTTTATATGCCAGCATATGGTCCATTCTAAAGAATAACCCAGGTACATTTTAGGAGAATGTGTATCCAGGTTTCTGGCTATGTAATGCCCTATATATGTATGTATGTATGTATGTGTGTGTGTATATATATATATTGGCTAGGCCTCTTTCTTCCATTTCTCTTTTCAGGTCTAGTATATTTTTGTTGTGTTTTAATCTGGTTGAGCTATCAAGTGTTGACAGGCTCGTGTTGAGTTCTCCCACAATTATTGTCTTACTATTGTTATCTTCTTTCAAATTTGTCTTTCAAGTTTGTCAATAATTGTTTTAGATATTTTGCTGCTCTCTCATTGGGTACTGTGTATATGTTTATTAGTGTGATTTTTTCTTCTTGCACATATCCCTTGATTAGTACGGAATGTCCAACTTTGTCTCTTACAACTTTTCTGAGTCTAAAGTTTGTGTCACCTGATATTGAAAAGGAATAAAACCCATGCCAGGTTTTACTTAGGAAAGGACCACATGTTCACAAGCTTGCGTCTGGTGAACAGGAAGTCCCGCCTTTACCCCTACCTCACCCAATGATCCGCACTATCGTGCCGGAAGCCCTACCTCACCAATGGTCTGCGTTATTGTGGCGGAAGTCCCGCCTTTACCCCTACCTCACCCAATAATCCGTGTTATCATGGTGGAAGCCCAGCCCTCAAGGAAGTGGCATCATTCTACTTCCTTCCCCTCCCATTTCCCATCTTATATAAGGGGGAACCAGCCGTAGCATGCGGTCTTTCTGGCTTTGCTCTGTTGGGAGGAAGCTGTAGACCCTGGTACCAGAATAAAAGAATCCACCTGAGCATTTGCTTGAGTTGATCTCCCTTTATTTCTCCGCGACGGAGCAGAATTTGGAATCCTCGGACCGGACATTGGCGAGCCAGCCGAGCTGCTAAGGGAGTGGAGGGGGGAGAGAAAACATCATAAGGCTCAAAAAGTATTCGCACCGGGGTGGGGGGGGAGCACCATACAACACTTCAAAAGGAGTTAGTTTACACAAAGAGGGCAAAGGGGTATTCCTAGCCCTGAAGAGGGCAGAAGGTAGGAGGGTAGTCCAGTCCCCTATGCCAGTCTCTAGAGATAATTTGGTTAAAGTCTCCTTAATAGATCTGTTCATCCTTTCTACCTGCCCTGAGCTCTGCGGGCGATACGAACAGTGTAATTTCCAATTTATGCCCAGGGTCTTGGCTAATCCCTGACTTACCTGGGCCACAAAAGCTGGTCCGTTGTCTGACCCAATTACCTGAGGAAGTCCAAACCTGGGGAAGATGTCATCTAATATCTTCTTAGCCACCACCTGGGCTGTTTCCTTCTTGCATGGGTAGGCTTCCACCCATCCTGAAAATGTATCTACAAAGACTAGCAAATACTTTAGTCCATATTTGGCAGGCTTGATTTCAGTGAAATCAATCTCCCAATGTTGGCCTGGTCTCTCCCCTCTCAGTCTCTTTCCGGTTCCCATCTTAGTAGGATAGGCATTTACCAGTTGACAGGGTTGGCAGGACCTTACAATTTTTTCGGCCATTTCCTTTAGCCTCTCTGGTTTTTGGTACCCGAGGCCATTCCTTAATTAACTCCATCATTTTTCTGACCCCTAAGTGGGTGAGTTGGTGAAGAGTTTGCAGATACTGATTTACCTTTGGTTCTTCAGAAAGAAGGGAGTCTACAGTTGACACTGGTGGGAGGTTGTCGGGTTCAGTAACAATAAGTGCAGGGATCTCCTTCATGCGGGATGCCGCTGCCTTTGCTGCTTCATCAGCTCTTCTGTTTCCGGACGCGACGGTTTCCTTTCCCGTTTGATGACCTGGACAGTGAACTATCGCCAGTTCTTTGGGTAGGAGAAGAGCAGATAAAAGACGCAATATCTCTTCTTTGTGTTTAATTTCCTTTCCTGCAGATGTCAGGAGTCCCCTCCTTTGGTAGATAGCGCCATGGACATGGGCAGTTCCGAAAGCATATCTGCTATCTGTGTAGATGGTTGCCCTTTTTCCTGCTGCCATTTCCAGTGCTCTGGTAAGGGCTATCAACTCAGCTCGCTGAGCAGAGGTCCCCTCTTTCAGGCATTTGGACCAGATAACGTCATGATCACTCACCACTGCAGCCCCAGCTCGTCTCTCTCCATCTTGGAGAAAACTACTTCCGTCTGTGTACCATATGACATCAGGGTTCTTTAATGGCTGGTCCTGTAGGTCCCTTCTCAGCCCACTCTCTTCGGCCAGCAAATCCTGGCAGTTATGCAACACTGGTGTCTCTGACTCTTCAGGGAGCAGGGTGGCCGGGTTGAGAATCACAGGTAGGCCGATAGTTATTCTGCCTTTGTCTAGAAGGATGCTCTGATAGTGGGTAATACGGGCATTTGAGAGCCAACGGTCGGGGGGCTGTCGAATTATACTTTCCAGAGCATGAGGGGCTATTATAGTCAGCTTTTGTCCCAAGGAAATTTTATCTGCATCCTTTACCATAAGTGCAGCTGCGGCTATTGCCCTCAAACATTTAGGCCACCCACTGGCCACTGGGTCTAGTTTCTTTGATAGGTAGGCAACCGGCCTTTTCCATGGACCTAGCGTCTGTGTCAGCACTCCCCTTGCCATTCCCCCTTTCTCTTCTAGATATAAGGTAAAAGGCCTGCTAGCATCAGGGAGGGCCAGGGCTGGGGCTGTGAGCAGAGCTGTTTTGATAGAGTCAAACGCCCTTTGGCATTCATGGGTCCACTCAAACTTTGCATTCCCTTTTGTGAGGGGGTACAGTGGGGCTGCCAGGTTGGCGAAACCAGGGATCCAGAGGCGGCAGAAACCTGCCGTCCCCAGAAACTCACGTAACTGCCGGTGAGTAGTAGGTGCAGGGATCTGTGCCACGACCTTCTTCCGGGCCTCCGTCAGCCATCGCTTTCCCCCTCATAGCATGTATCCCAGAAACGTCACCTCTCTCTGGCTCAGCTGTGCCTTCTTAGCTGATGCTCTATACCCTAGCCGAGCAAGTTCCTTCAGCAGGTTATGGGTGGCCTGCTTGCAATCTTCTTCAGTTTTTCCTGCAATCAAAATATCATCCACATACTGGAGCAGGGTTACCTGGGGGTGCTGGCTGCGGAAGAGACTTAAGTCTTGGTGCAAGGCCTCATCAAAGATGGTAGGGGAGTTCTTAAATCCCTGAGGCAATCTGGTCCAGGTTAGTTGGCCTGAAATTCCTGCCTCAGGATCACTCCACTCAAAAGCAAATAAGGGTTGACTGGCTGGGTGTAGAGACAGGCAGAAGAAAGCGTCTTTTAAGTCCAATACAGTATACCATACTCTTTCAGGACTTAAGGTGCTGAGAAGATTGTATGGGTTTGGCACAGTGGGATGGATGACTTCCACCTGACTGTTAACTGCCCTTAGGTCCTGTACTGGCTGATAGTCCCCAGTTCCAGGCTTCTTAACTGGGAGTAATGGAGTATTCCAGGCTGACTGACATTTTACTAAGACCCCTTGTTGGAGAAGTTTCCGGATATGAGGAGTTATGCCTTTCTTTGCTTCCTGACTCATGGGGTACTGCCTAACTCTCACAGGGACAGCAGTAGTTTTTTAACTCTAACACTACTGGAGCCTGTAAGGTAGACAATCCCAGTCCAGCAGTTTCGGCCCAAGCTTCTGGAACTAGTCTCAACCAAAAGTCGGTGTCTTGGCTTTCAACTGGCAAGGGGTCATTTGTAAATAGTCTATATTCATCCTCAGCCCTGATGGTCAGGACGGAGGTGGTAAGTGGTTGAACACTGGGATTAAGAAAAGCAATTTCTGGACCAGTTTCTTCAAAAGTTATCTGGGCTCTGAGTTTGGTTAGCAAGTCTCGTCCCATTAGAGGTGAGGGGCAGTTTGGTATGACCAGGAAAGAATGCTTGATTTCTCCTTTCCCCAAGTCCATAGTCCGGGAAGTAGTCCAGGAACGATAGCTACTTCCATTTGCTCCTTGTACTAAGGATTGCTTACTAGAGAGGGGTCCCAAAGGTTTCTTTAGGACCGAGTATACTGCCCCTGTGTCAAGTTCAAAGTCTATGGGAGTCCCCTCCACCTTAAATTTAGCCCTGAGCTCCCGGAGGGGGTTGGAGCCCTGACCCCCCTATTCAGATTCAAGGGCCAGGGTCCTTGAAGGTTGAGGGGATCATGGGGGTTGGGTGCTACGAGGGGATCGTGGGGGTTGGGTGCATTCCCGAGCCCAGTGTCCCCTCTGGCGGCAGCGAGCGCATTGGTCCTTGTCCAGGGGTCAGCGTCTTCATGGGCCCAGGTCCCTACCTTTCTGACCTGTGCTAGATCTGTCTACTGCTACTGCCAAGACCCTTGCCAGTTCCTTATTCCTTCTTCTGTCCTTTCGTTCTTCCCTCCTCTCTCTCTCTTCCCTCTCTTTCTCCTCTGCTTCTCTCCTTTCTCTGTCTCTCTTCTCCTGCCACTCTCTTCTCTCCTTTCTCTGTCTCTCTTCTCCTGCCACTCTCTTCTCTCCTTTACTAGTTGCTCCTCTCTTTCTTCCTTTGTTTCTCTCTTACTGAACACTTTCTCAGCCTCCTTTACTAGGTCTTGTAAAGTCTTTCCCTGGATATCCTCCAGCCTCTGGAGTTTCTTTCTAATATCTGCTGCTGACTGTCCTACAAAAGCCATAATGACTGAAGCCTGATGAGTTTCGGAGGTTGGATCGAAAGGAGTATACCTCCTATAGGCTTCCATCAGCCTTTCTAGGAAAACCCCGGGAGGCTCATCGGGTCCCTGTATTACCTCTTTTACCTTGGCTAGGTTTGTGGGCTTTCTAGCTGCTTCCCGAGACCTCTCATGAGAGTCTGGTGATAGGTGGACAGATTCCCCCTACCTTCATATGTGTTGGGGTCCCAATCCGGTCTCTGCAAGGGGAAAGAGTCATCAATAACATCAGGTCTGGTTGTCACCAAGCCATCTAATCCTATCACATTTTTCCGGGCTGCTGCCAAAATGCAGTCCTGTTCTTCAGTAGTGAACAGGGTACGAAGCAGCTGCTGGCAGTCGTCCCAAGTAGGCTGGTGGGTGTTCATCAGAGAATCTAAAAGATTAATTAACCTAGTGGGGTCTTCAGAGAAAGAGGGATGGTTAAGCTTCCAGTTATAAAGGTCAGACGTGGGGAAGGGCCAATACTGGAGGGCAGGCATCTCCCCCCCCCCTCCCATCGTCCATCATGGGCCCTACTGGCCTCAGCGGCATGATTGGCAAAGCTCCAAATGTCGAATCTCTTTGCCTGCTGTGGGTTCCCGCAGCTGGCCCTGCTCGCTGGCTCTCATCCAGCAAGGACTCTTGGGATGATGGAGGCAAGCAAGTTGCTCCTCCCCCTGCCCCCTAGAGCACGTGAGAAGCTGCTCCTTTCCCTCCCCCCTGCAGCACATGGGAAGTTGCTCCTCCCCTTGCTTCCTGCAGCACATGGGAAGTTGCTCCTCCCCCAGCCCCCTGGAGCACGTGGGAAGCCGCTCCTCCCCCAGCCCCCTGGAGCACGTGGGAAGGCGCTCCTCCCCCAACCCCCTGGAGTACGTGGGAAGCTGCTCCTTCCCCTCCCCCCTGCAGCACATGGGAAGGCTGGGAAGCTAAGGAGGGATCTGATGGGGAACGGGGTTCTGCAGTCGCCTCCCCTGCTGGAGCGGAAGGGGTGCGAGCAGATGGGTTGTAAGGGGGGGGTTCAAAGAGAAGTAGGTCCGTAGTGTCAGGGTAAATGCGGGGCACAGCTCGCTCCTCTTTAGGCTGTGACTCCGATTCCCTTTTCTCCTTCATGGGTAGGATCGTAGGCTCCAAAAGCGGCTGTAAAGAAGGAGGTTTGGGGGGGGAAGGAATGGCCGCACCCAGTCAGGGGGACTGGTACAGAGGTCCTCCCACATGAGAATGTAGGGTTCTTGATCAGGATGTCCATGCGGCCCCGGTCGGTACACGATGTCTCTCACTCTGCGAACTAGGGAAATATAAAAAGACCCCCCCTTTGGCCATCCAACCTGAAAGGTTGGCCACTCAGCAGCACAGCATGTCTGCCACTTGCCCCTTTTTACGGCTAGGGAACGATTTTGTGCACGAGTCCTCACTTCTGACCAGTGGTCCAGAGTGAGGGACAAAGGAGTTGTCTGCTTCTGTCCCATAATGAGAACAGTAAATCAAAGGAGTAGATGAGGAAAAGATTTGGGGGGGGGGGACAAAGGAGGTGAGGATAGAAGAGTTCAAAGAATTTAAGCCAACACACGTCTACAGAACCTACACACTTACACGACACCAACTACAATGGAACAAGACAGAACAGAGGAGCAAAACTCAAAAACAGAAATCTCTAATTAATAGAAATAAGGTTCACCACAGCAGCCCGGGAACGTCTTCCTGCTGCAAACTCGAACTCCTGGGGGCCCTCCAGGTTCGTGACCTATAGTTTCTGAACTCGTCAATTCATTACCACCCGGTATCCACTTCGAGTGGGGACTCTCAGGTCCTCGGTAACCCTACCATTTCCCTACTTCCATTTTTGATGCACATCCAGTCACAACAACATAAAGTATACTGCCAATTTCTACCCGAAACAAGTTACAACCGACAACACAAGATACATTGCTAGCTTCTACTCACAACAAGTTACAACCAACAACACAAGATACATTGCTAGTTTCTACCCACAACAAGTTACAACCAACAATACAACAACACAAGCTACATTAATTAGAACCCACCGAGAGGTCCGTTCACTATCCCGCTCCGAGCAGATCTGGTATCTCCTGGCTGGCTCGCCAATGTCCGGTCCGAGGATTCCAAATTCTGCTCCGTCGCGGAGAAATAAAGGGAGATCAACTCAAGCAAATGCTCAGGTGGATTCTTTTATTCTGGTACCAGGGTCTACAGCTTCCTCCCAACAGAGCAAAGCCAGAAAGACCGCGTGCTAGGGCTGGTTCCCCCTTATATAAGATGGGAAATGGGAGGGGAAGGAAGTAGAATGATGCCACTTCCTTGAGGGCTGGGCTTCCACCATGATAACACGGATCATTGGGTGAGGTAGGGGTAAAGGCGGGACTTCCGCCACAATAACGCAGACCATTGGTGAGGTAGGGCTTCCGGCACGATAGTGCGGATCATTGGGTGAGGTAGGGGTAAAGGCGGGACTTCCTTTTCACCAGACGCAAGCTTGTGAACATGTGGTCCTTTCCTAAGTAAAACCTGGCATGGGTTTTATTCCTTTTCAATATTAATATGGCCACTCCAGCTTTTTTAATTGTGTTGTTTGCAAGGATGATTTTCTTTCAGCCTTCGACTTTGAATCTATGCTTTTTTCTGTCTATTTAAATGTGTTTCTTGTAGGCAGCAGAAAGTTGGATTCATCTCATTGATCCATTTTACCACTCTGTGTCTCTTAACTGGTGCATTTAGTCCATTCACATTGAGGGATATGATTGTCATGGAATTTAATGTCATCTTTGTGTATAAGTTAGGTGTGTCTGTTGGTCTGTCTTGTCTTAAATTAGATCTTTCAGTTTTTCCTTTAAGGCTGGTTTTGTATTTGTAAAGTTTCTGAGTTGTTGTTTATCCATGAAACTATGTATCCATCCATCAAACCTGAATGTGAGTCAGGCTGCCTGCAGTATTCTAGGTGAAACATCCATTTCATTCAGTCTTGTCACAATATCCCACCACGGTCTTCTGGCCTCAAAGGTTTCTTGTGACATGTCTGATGTAAAACAGGAATGCTTCTTTGAATGTAATTTCTCTTTTTGATGTTGCTGCTTTCAGTATTCTATCTCTATCTGTGGAATTTGTTATTGTGACTAGAATGTGTCTTGGGGTGCTTTTCTTTGGGTGTCTTTTAGCTGGTACTCTTCGAATATGCAGGATTTGGTTGCATGCAGTCATTAGCTCTGGGAGTTTCTCTGTAATAATGACTTTGACTTTTGTTTCTTCCTAGGCCTCTAGGACTTCAATGATTCCTATGTTGTGTCTGTTGAGTTTATCAAAGACTTCTATTTTCATCTGTTCATATTCTTTGAGTACTTTTTTCATTGTCTTATCATTTGCTTTGAGGCTCTTTTCCAATCTCTTCTGCTGTATGGAGTTGTTCCTCATCACATCTTCCAGTTCACTGATTCTGTCCTTGACTGCTGTTATCCTGTTTTATAGGCTTTCCATTGAGGTTTTCAGTTCAACTACAGTGTTTTTCAGACGTGTTATTTTAGTTTGCAATATTCTGATTTCTATATTCATGTTCTATTTAGCTTAATCTATGCTTCCTTTGATTTCTATGAGGATCCTTCATATTTCTATTCTAACTTTTTGTCTGAGAGATTAATCAGGTAGTTGGCATTATTTTGGTCATCAGAGCTGAGCTATCATCTTCATCCTTTGTGCATGGTATTTGCCTATGAGGTTTCCCTATTGTCATGCTTTTAGTGTGATTTTTTCTTCATGCTAAGGTGGGGTACATCAGTTAGAAAGACTGTTCTGTTGTGAAGCAAAGTAGAGTGGCCGTGCTCTTCTGAACCCCCTGTCTGCTGTGAAGACAGAAGATTTTTCAGTCTCTCTCCTTGTGTCAAGCACACAGCAGGGGCCAGTCCTCCCACTTCATAGACAAACAGAAAGGGTACCTGTCTTCTAAAGAGACAGTGTCTGCTGAGTCTTTCTTGGCCTTTTCAGGAGAATTTCAGGAGACAGAAGAGCAGACATATATTATTATAGATTAAACTTTTCACTTACTTCTGTGTTTATCTACTCACTAAACTTAAACTCTCAGGCACATTGTTAAATGTACCATTATTATTAGTTAAATAATCTCTTTTATAGATGACTCTGGGAATTATTCCAGAGAATAGTTTAATAGCTACCATTTGTTATACTTTGGGGGTGGGGGTTTGGACCATACTCCACTGGTGTATCCACCAGGGTTATTCCTGGTGTGATTTAGGGGACCATACAGTGCCAGGGATTAAACCAGGGTTGGCTGCAAAGAAGCCTAGTACCTTAACTAGCACTACTTTTCTGGCTACTATTATTATAGATTTCAATAACAATTTTTAAAACAAAAGGAAATAGAAATAATTCCTGACATTATTAGCATATAATATATTTTATAAAGTAATTACAGTACAGTATGTTATTTATTCAATTCTTATGCTAAACCTTTTAGAGAATATGCAAGCAAAATCAGCAATATTTAGAAAATTGCTCAGTCATCAGTCTGGTGCATTGGATGTTGGAATTGAGTTTGTTTTTGTAGAGTTTCAAAGTTCATGCGCATAGATCACAACAGCTGGTCACTATATAAAAGTATCAAAGAAACAAGTTAAATGTGAAAAATTTTGGTCTTTATTAAATGAAAAGGAAATTTATTATGTTTTAAGATGGAGTGTATTAAGAACACTTTTTTAAATTTAATAGCCAATGAGCTTTCTGACATAGAAAGAGGGGATTGGAGAGATATTGTTTATACAGTTCTGTTCAATTACAAAGTTGCAAAAAAGACATTATATATATATATATAATAAATTTAAATCATAAACACTGGAGAGAAAATTTTCTAGGAGCTATATTTGAATACCTATGAGTCAGAAACATTAACTAAAATTATTAAAATTTAATTAAATTAAGTGTTCAGTTGCATAATACAAACAATAATTAAGATCATTAAAAAGTTCATTGACTCACAGTCATTGAAGTGACTGTTTGGAATACTAGGGATATAACAATGAACAAGAGATAAAATCCTGTTGTCTCATCAGGGAGGAAATTAATGGCAATATTTATATTAACATTTAGTAGAAATCTAGATTTTAGGTACCACATACTCATTTTTATTTTTCCTTTATTATTTATATTTTTGGCTGTCAGGGATAAAGCCAAGATACTCATACAAGCAATGTATTCTAGCAATATATCCATAGACCCTATATACTCAATTTACCCATTGCCCCTTTGAAAGAAAGATCCTAAAGGCTCAATTGTTCATTATGTAGACCCTTAAGGAGATACTATTTTGGTTCCTATTATCCAGGTAAAACATTATAATCACTACTATCTAGGTTTTCTAGAAAAGCAGCAGCTAATTTATCCAGTAACTACTATACATATACCTTAACTGTTAATGATGGAGATCATTTACATAAACTGAACTCATAAGAACAGCCAACTCTAATAATTCTTTGAGTTTGTAGGTTTTCAGTTTAGGAACAATAAGGTAGGGGCCAGAGAGATAGCACAGTGGGTTGGGCATTTGTTTTGCATACAGCCAACCTGCGTTCCTTCCTCTGCATCCCATATGATTCCCCTGAGCACTGCCAGTAGTAATTCCTAAATGCAGAGCACAGAGCCAGAAGTAACCCTTAAGCACAGCTGGGTGTGATCCAAATACCAAAAAAAAGAAGAAAAAAGAGAAAGAAAGAAAGAAAGAAAGAAAGAAAGAAAGAAAGAAAGAAAGAAAGAAAGAAAGAAAGAAAGAAAGAAAGAAAGAAAGAAAGAAAGAAAGGAAAGAAAGAAAGAAAGAAAGAGAGAGAAAGAAAGAGAGAAAGAGAGAAAGAAAGAAAGAGAGAAAGAAAGAGAGAGAGAAAGAGAGAAAGAAAGAAAGAAAGAAAGAGAGAGAAAGAAAGAAAGAAAGAAAGAAAGAAAGAAAGAAAGAAAGAAAGAAAGAAAGAAAGAAAGAAAGAAAGAATGAGAGGGTAGACATTAAGAATATATCATTAAGTGAAACATGATAGAGTGAGAATCGAGGCAAAAGCTGCTTATTAACATTCTGATCTTATGTGTTGTATTACATAATTAAGGATGGGGCTGGATGGCGATGGATCTCTTTCTGCCATCCCAGGCCACGTGGCTCAGCAACCCCATGAACCAGCGAGTTTCAGGCCCAGGTGAAACGCGAAATCACTCACTCACAGGCAGGCATTAGGAACCATCAGCTTTATTCATGCCCTAGCCACCACGTGTGTGTGGCCTATCTCATAACCTTTTAAGCATTCAGCCATTCCAGGCTACCCTGCGTCTAAACTCTTTCAGCCATCTTCCTCAGAGCGCCCAGCAGAGCCAAAAGGCAAAGACCCTTAATCCCCTGGCTTCCGGGTTTATCTACCTATTTCAAGACCCCTCCCAGGAATGGGCCGGGTCTTGCAGGTAAAGTCACACCTATTATCCGGTTCCCAAGACCCCTCCCAGAAATGGGTGGGTCTCAGATAAGTACCCTACATTATGTATGAGCCATTTTGGTACACATTAACATGGGGGCCTGCTTGCATCTTGTTATTATGCCAAGGTAGTTCACCTCATTCAACCCATTAGCAAACAGAATGGAGTTATGATAGCTCCATAAATCACTCTAAAGACAAGGTTTTGTTTTTAACTGGAATGTGTATTGGCTCAAGGGAGTAGAAAATGTTTGGTGTGTGTTTTGCAGTGGAGGTAAAATCTTGGCTGACTTTTTATAAAATATCCCATAAGGTTTTTATGTGCGTATATGTCTGTTTAAAAGAAATATTAAACACTATAATGTTATCTAATTCTCACCTATTAGTCAGTAAAGATGCAATGCAACAGTATGTATATACTCAGAAGTATATTCAGGAACACTCAAGGCATGTTCATTGGCATAATCTGAGGTTATTTGAGTAATTTTTTCACCTCTAAGAAGCTATAATAAAAAAACCATTTCAACTATAGAAAATAATTTGACACTCAAAATTTATAGAAGCATTGATAGTATTTATAAAAAATATAAAACAAATGTCTAATAATCAAGAATTACAATTATGGCAAATTTGGCAAGATTAAGAACATAAAAAATTCTAATAAAAATAGCAAGTAAGAAGAATGTAAAAACCATGGGGTTAGGGAAAAACTAAATATGTTTAAATAGCTAAATGTGTCTAAACCACATGGCTTATATGTGTGACTGAGTTTGATCCCTAGGACTGCATAGATCTCCATGCCTCACTGGAGCTGGCTCTAACACCATGGTGTGCCTTTCCATAAAACAAAACAAAACAAAACAATCCATGTCATATATTAGTGCACATTATTATCAATAGACAAACAGAACAAAGACCAAAAGCAATTAGAAAAAATTATCTAAAGTTCATGGTAAGAAAATATTTATTTTCTTCTCTTTTTTTCTATCTCAAATGTCAGTCTGTACTATTACCAATTTTAGTGTTAGTGAAGACAGAAAATGAACATTGTAAATAGCAACAGTGTCAATTTAATATCCAGGAAAATAAACTAGTTCAAGTCCAATAAGACTCTCATCATTAAGGTCAAAAATATCCTAACACTTAAAATTATATTCTTTCCTTATACCTATTGTATGAATATATTTTGAAATGAATCCTATAATATGTTCTCAAATAAATAAATATAAAACAGAACTTAAATTAATTACACTCAACTGGTTCAAATATCTCTGTGCATGAACTGCATGGACAAGCTGGAATTGAACTTGAATCTGGTTAGAGTGCATTCATCTTCCTTACGTTACTGAAGAAATGAATATTGCTTTGGGAAATGAAAGAATCAGGAAAAAAGATGGACAAACGTGGTTCCTGTTACAGACTTCCCTAGACTATGGCTGTGAAGTGTAATGAGCCATTGGCATGAATACCCATTTTTAACAACCCTTTACAATGCAGAAGCAATCAATGGTGTGGGTATTCTAACAAGGTTTCCTCTAGTTTCTGCATAGTCACATGGCTTGGAAATTAGGTGAAGAGATGTTATCTTTAATTTGTGATCCCAAAAATAATTCTTTTTTCTACTTAAAAATTTGTTGGAGGAACTGCTTGTTCTTAGCACATAGATTTACAGAAATGTTTAAAATTGCAATAACTAACATTTTGAGGGGTTATTCCTCTAAATCTAGGGTTTTAAAGAAAAAATACCCTGTCATCTCTGTCAACACGGATAGACCTCAAGGGTATAATACTAAGTGAATTAAATCAGAGAGAAGCACAAACATTGAATGACCTCATTTATGCATGTCATCTAAAACCAACAAAAATCAGGTTGCATGTTGCTAGGGTGAGCAGAAAGGAGAGGGAGGTGCAAAATGGATGAAGTTGGTCAAATTTTACAAGCTTCCAGTTATAACATAAATAATTTTGGTGTTATAATGTATAACATACTGACTAGAGCTAGCATTTTATATTGTATATTTGAAGTTTGCCAAGAAAGATCCTAAGATACTATCTTCTCATGGCAATAAATCTTATTGTAACTGTAGTATGAATGCTAACTAACCTAATTTGATAATCCCTTTCCAATGCATACATATGTCAAACCGTTATCTTGAATGTATACTTAAGGTGAATACAATGTCACGTTCATTATATCTCAACAGAAATATTAGAACAGCCAAAACTAATACTTTTATATTTATTTCCATCTGAATTTTATCAATGATTTCATCAGGTATTAAATATAAATTTTACTTGTGTTAAAAGATACTATTACTCTTTTCCAAATATAGTGTGAGTTATTCTTTATTAGAAGAGATAATAGCAAGAGAATTGTACGCATTTGGATATTTTCAAAGTTTAGTGATAGACATATGCAATCAATCAGGTCACTGTATTTTTTGAACTTTTTCTGCATTCCCAGTGAGAAAATTATATTACAGAAATTTGTAAATTCAGTCTATACTGACATTATCTTCTCTCTCTCTTTTTTTTTTTTACTTTTAAACATGACTCCTGCCTTCAGCATTGTGCAATATTTGGCTAGCATCACATTTTGGCTGCATTAGGGGGTTCTTGTATTATAAATTATTGTAATAGATTTTATTATTGATTCCAGATATGTTTATATGTATTTCTTGTTCTCAGTTTCTGGGGGGGTTAATATGTCTAGTGTTGTTCATATTCTTGCAGAAAAAAATCTGGGAATCCTTGAGAGTTGGATGAAATTGACACACATGCAGACACACACACAAAATAACTCAATGAAGTCTTTGGAGAGAAACCTACAAACTGACTCAATATCAGAAAAAAAAGTATTCAATGATAGATTCTTGAATTCACAAAATGAAATATCAGTTCTTGAAATGAAAACCGAGTGTATTTGACAAAGGCAAGTATGTGCAGCATGACAGAAACAGCCGATGCAGTAGTCTGGTTTTTTCTTCACTAATCAATAGAGTGGCTAGTTAGACACAGATAGATTTATCTGGAAAGAAAGTTTTGCCAATGCGATTTCCATAGAAAATGCTAACTTTTGCACTGCACACAGCGATCATTGGCTATCGTCCATGTGTTAATATTCCTTTGAGTTTTATTTACTTGGGGAAAGCTTTTATTTGTCCACTAGAAAAAAATTTATGTCTAAAATTTTTTACACTTTCTTTTATACGATTCAGTTCTTTAATTCTTAAAATTCTTAATATTTTATCTTTAGACACTGTGTTTTGTGATACTATAAATTATTAATTACAAATTCATGCATACAACTTTCCAACATCACATCCCTCTCCTGCCTGAGTATTTGTTTACCCAAACCATGTACTCCCACTCTATCTCAATTCACAATGGCATCTAGTTGTAGATTTTCTAACCACCCAAACCATTTCTCCCAGTTCATCACACCATAACAGTAGGCTTAATTTATTAGAACAGTTTTAAGATTTGGTAGTCTTGGTCATTTTTTAATTTCCTTAATATGCTTTTTTATATCTCATATATTAGAGATCATTTTGTATCTGTCATTCTTCTGGTTGGCTTTCATCATCATGATATCCTTTAGCTCTTTCCACATAGTAAGTTCTAGGACTAAGTTTTTATTTTATAACCAAGTAGTGCTTCATTATACATAACACACACACACACACACACACACACACACACACACACACACACACACACACACCATAATTTCTCTATCCAGTCATCCATTCTTGAGAATATGGGTTGTTTACAGATTTTAGCTAGGTTGAATAGTGCTTCAAATGAACATAGCAGCACAAATATCTTCTCTGAATAGTTTTTGGATCTTCATAGTAGCTGCCAAAAAGCAATCATAGGAAAAAAGAAGATGGAAGAATTTTCTACCATTAAATTTATTTATAATTAAAAATTATACTATAAAGCTATAGTACTAAAGAAAATGGGGTAGTACTAAAATAAAGGCATACTCTAAAACCAATGAAATATGCTTGAGGTACCAAAGACAGACCTTCAGGTATGTAGAGATAATCATTGATAAAGGAATAGAGTATAAGGTGATGCACAAAAAGCCTTTTAAACAAATGGCTTTGGAAAAATGGATTAGTCTACATTGAAGAAATAAACCCAGAATCCTATCTCACAGTAGCAATTTAAAATAGATTAAAGACCTCTATATAAAACCCAAATTATATTATATTGTGAAATTATATTGTGAAAACATAGGCAGGGCCCTCTGTGATATTGGATCTAGAGTCATTCTTTAATGTTATAAATTTTAGTAACAATTTGTATACATCCTTTAAAATACACGATAATTATTTTATAGGGACTTCATTGAATATGTATAGTCCCTATGTATAGAATAGTAATTTAGACAAATTAATGTTCAACCTTGAATAGCAGGTATGTTCCAATTCCATGTATTCTCTTTTTATGAATAGATAGAATTTAGATAAAATTGTACATCTTTGTTGCGCATCTTTGTTAAGGTGTTTCCCCAGGTACTTAATATTTTTAGGAATTCATGTGAATGGTATTAAAAATACCTCTTATCTTTTACTATTTGTATATAGAAATGTCAAGAATTTCTGCTTTTTGTTTTTTTAGGGAGTGGAGAATAAAAGGGAGAGGAACAATTCTACATGTTGGTATTGTAGTATTGTATACAAGTTTATTATAGTCTAGGAGTTTTTATTTGTTTGTTTGGGGGGGCACATCTGGCAGTGCTCAAGGGTATCTCTTGTCTCAGCTTTCAGAAATTATTGTTGGCAATCTTAGGGAATGATATGGGATGCTGGACATTGAACTTGGTTCAATCGCGTGTAAGGCAAACACCCTGTCTTATCATTTCAGCACATCTAGGAATGTTTTTTTTTAATAGAATCCTCACAGTTTTCTCAGTAGAAAATAATCTGCAAATTGAAGATAGACTTCTTTTTCTTTTTTTTTTTTTTTTTATTTTTTTTTTTTTATTTAAACACCTTGATTACATACATGATTGTGTTTGGGTTTCAGTCATAAAAGGAACACCACCCATCACCAGTGCAACATTCCCATCACCCAAGTCCCAAATCACCCTCCTCCCCACCCAACCCCCGCCTGTACCCTAAACAGGCTCTACATTTCCCTCATACATTCTCAATATTAGGACAGTTCAAAATGTAGTTATTTCTCTAACTAAACTCATCACTCTTTGTGGTGAGCTTCCTGAGGTGAGCTGGAACTTCCAGCTCTTTTCTCTTTTGTGTCTGAAAATTATTATTACAAGGGTGTCTTTCATTTTTCTTAAAACCCATAGATGAGTGAGACCATTCTGCGTTTTTCTCTCTCTCTCTGACTTATTTCACTCAGCATAATAGATTCCATGTACATCCATGTATAGGAAAATTTCATGACTTCATCTCTCCTGACAGCTGCATAATATTCCATTGTGTATATGTACCACAGTTTCTTTAGCCATTCGTCTGTTGAAGGGCATCTTGGTTGTTTCCAGAGTCTTGCTATGGTAAATAGAGCTGCAATGAATATAGGTGTAAGGAAGGGGTTTTTGTATTGTATTTTTGTGTTCCTAGGGTATATTCCTAGGAGTGGTATAGCTGGATCGTATGGGAGCTCGATTTCCAGTTTTTGGAGGAATCTCCATATCGCTTTCCATAAAGGTTGAACTAGACAGCATTCCCACCAGCAGTGGATAAGAGTTCCTTTCTCTCCACATCCCCGCCAACACTGTTTATTCTCATTCTTTGTGATGTGTGCCATTCTCTGGGGTGTGAGGTGGTATCTCATCGTTGTTTTGATTTGCATCTCCCTGATGATTAGTGATGTGGAACATTTTTTCATGTGTCTTTTGGCCATGCGTATTTCTTCTTTGTCAAAGTGTCTGTTCATTTCTTCTCCCCATTTTTTGATGGGGTTAGATGTTTTTTTCTTGTAAAGTTCTGTCAGTGCCTTGTATATTTTGGAGATTAGCCCCTTATCTGATGGGTATTGGGTGAATAGTTTCTCCCACTCAGTGGGTGGCTCTTGTATCCTGGGCACTATTTCCTTTGAGGTGCAGAAGCTTCTCAGCTTAATATATTCCCATCTGTTAATCTCTGCTTTCACTTGCTTGGAGAGTGCAGTTTCCTCCTTGAAGATGCCTGTAATGTCCTGTAGTGTTTTGCCTATGTGCTGTTCTATATATCTTATGGTTTTGGGGCTGATATCGAGGTCTTTAATCCATTTGGATTTTACCTTTGTACATGATGTTAGCTGGGGGTCTAAGTTTAATTTTTTGCAAGTGGCTATCCAATTGTGCCAACACCACTTGTTGAAGAGGCTTTCCCTGCTCCATTTAGGATTTCCTGCTCCTTTATCAAAAATTAGATGGTTGTATCTCTGGGGAACATTTTCTGAGTATTCAAGCCTATTCCACTGATCTGAGGACCTATCCTTATTCCAATACCATGCTGTTTTGATAACTGTTGCTTTGTAGTACAGTTTAAAGTTGGGAAAAGTAATTCCTCCCATATTCTTTTTCCCAATGATTGCTTTAGCTATTCGAGGGTGTTTATTGTTCCAAATGAATTTCAAAAGTGTCTGATCCACTTCTTTGAAGAATGTCATGGGTATCTTTAGAGGGATGGCATTAAATCTGTATAATGCCTTGGGGAGTATTGACATTTTGATGATGTTAATCCTGCCAATCCATGAGCAGGGTATGTGCTTCCATTTCCGTGTGTCCTCTCTTATTTCTTGGAGCAGAGTTTTATAGTTTTCTTTGTATAGGTCCTTCACATATTTAGTCAAGTTGATTCCAAGATATTTGAGTTTGTGTGGTACTATTGTGAATGGGGTTGTTTTCTTAATGTCCATTTCTTCTTTATTACTGTTGGTGTATAGAAAGGCCATTGATTTTTGTGTGTTAATTTTGTAGCCTGCCACCTTGCTATATGAGTCTATTGTTTCTAGAAGCTTTTTGATAGAGTCTTTAGGGTTTTCTAAGTAGAGTATCATGTCATCTGCAAACAGTGAGAGCTTGACTTCTTCCTTTCCTATCTGGATTCCCTTGATATCCTTTTCTTGCCTAATCGCTATAGCAAGTACTTCCAGTGCTATGTTGAATAGGAGTGGTGAGAGAGGACAGCCTTGTCTTGTGCCAGAATTTAGAGGGAAGGCTTTCAGTTTTTCTCCATTGAGGATAATATTTGCCACTGGCTTGTGGTAGATGGCCTTCACTATATTGAGAAAGGTTCCCTCCATTCCCATCTTGCTGAGAGTTTTGATCAAGAATGGGTGTTGGACCTTATCAAATGCTTTCTCTGCATCTATTGATATGATCATGTGGTTTTTATTTTTCTTGTTATTGATGTTGTGTATTATGTTGATAGATTTACGGATGTTAAACCAGCCTTGCATTCCTGGGATGAAACCTACTTGATCGTAGTGGATGATCTTCTTAATGAGGCATTGAATCCTATTTGCCAGGATTTTGTTGAGGATCTTTGCATCTGCATTCATCAGTGATATTGGTCTGTAATTTTCTTTTTTGGTAGCGTCTCTGTCTGGTTTAGGTATCAAGGTGATGTTGGCTTCATAAAAGCTATTTGGAAGTGTTTCTGTTTGTTCAATTTCATGAAAGAGTCTTGCCAAGATTGGCAGTAGTTCCTCTTGGAAAGTTTGATAGAATTCATTAGTGAATCCATCTGGACCTGGGTTTTTGTTTTTCGGCAGACATTTGATTACTGTTTTAATTTCATCAATGGTGATGGGGGTGTTTACATATGCTACATCCTCTTCCTTCAACCGTGGAAGATTATAAGAGTTCAAGAATTTATCCATTTCTTCCAGGTTCTCATTTTTAGTGGCGTAGAGTTTTTCAAAGTAGTTTCTGATTACCCTTTGAATCTCTGTCATATCAGTAGTGATCTCTCCTTTTTCATTCCTGATACGAGTTATCAAGTTTCTCTCTCTCTCTTTCTTTGTTAGGTTTGCCAGTGGTCTATCAATCTTGTTTATTTTTTCAAAGAACCAACTTCTGCTTTCGTTGATCTTTCGGATTGTTTTTTGAGTTTCCACTTCGTTGATTTCTGCTCTCAGCTTTGTTATTTCCTTCTGTCTTCCTGTTCTTGGGTCCTTTTGTTGAGCATTTTCTAGTTCTATTAGCTGTGTCATTAAGCTACTCAGGTAAGCTCCTTCTTCCTTCCTGATGTGTGCTTGCAAAGCTATAAATTTTCCTCTCAGTACTGCTTTTGCTGTGTCCCATAAGTTCTGAGAGTTTGTGTCTTTATTGTCATTTGTTTCCAGGAACCTTTTTATTTCCTCCTTGATTTCATCTCGGACCCACTGGTTATTGAGCATGAGGCTGTTTAACTTCCAGGTGTTAAAGTGTTTCTTCTGAGTCCCTTTGGAGTTCACAAATAATTTCAGAGCCTTGTGGTCAGCGAAGGTAGTCTGCAAAATTTCTATCCTCTTGATCTTATGGAGGTATGTTTTATGTGCCAGCATGTAGTCTATCCTGGAGAATGTCCCATGTACATTGGAGAAGAATGTGTATCCAGGTTTCTGGGGATGGAGTGTCCTATATATATCCACTAGGCCTCTTTCTTCCATTTCTCTCCTCAGGTCTAGTATATTCTTGTTGGGTTTCAGTCTGGTTGACCTGTCCAGTGTTGACAAAGCCGTGTTTAGGTCCCCCACAATTATTGTGTTGTTGTTGATATTATTTTTCAGATTTGTCAGCAGTTGTATTAAATATTTTGCTGGCCCCTCATTCGGTGCATATATGTTTAGGAGAGTGAATTCTTCCTGCTCTACGTACCCCTTGATTAATATAAAATGTCCGTCTTTGTCCCTTACAACCTTCCTGAGTATAAAGTTTGCATTATCTGATATTAGTATGGCCACTCCAGCTTTTTTATGGGTGTTGTTTGCTTGGATAACTTTTCTCCAGCCTTTTATTTTGAGTCTATGTTTGTTCTGACTATTCAGGTGCGTTTCTTGTAGGCAGCAGAAGGTTGGATTGAGTTTTTTGATCCATTTAGCCACTCTGTGTCTCTTAACTGGTGCATTTAGTCCATTGACGTTGAGAGAAAGAATTGTCCTGGGATTTAACGCCATCTTTATTTCAAAATTTGGTGTGTCTTTTGGGTAGTCTTGTCTTAGATTAGGTCTTTCAGTTTTTCTCTTAAGACTGGTTTTGTGTCTGTGAAGTTTCTGAGCTGTTTTTTGTCTGTGAAACCATGTATTCTTCCATCAAACCGGAAAGTGAGTTTTGCTGGGTATAGTATTCTGGGTGAAGCATTCATTTCATTCAGTCTTGTCACAATATCCCACCACTGCTTTCTGGCATTGAGCGTTTCTGGTGACAGGTCTGCTGTAAATCTCAGGGAAGCTTGCTTGAACATGATTTCCCCTTTTGATCTTGCTGTTTTCAGAATTCTGTCTCTATCTGTGGGATTTGTCATTGTGACTAGGATGTGTCTTGGGGTGGTTTTTCTGGGGTCTCTTTTGGTTGGTACTCTTCGGGCATGCAGGATTTGGTCACATATATTCTTTAGCTCTGGAAGTTTCTCTTTAATGATGTTCTTGACCATTGATTCTTCCTGGAAATTTTCTTCCTGGGTCTCTGGGACTCCAATGATTCTTAAGTTGTTTCTGTTGATCTTATCATAGACTTCTATTTTCGTCTGTTCCCATTCTTTGACTAATTTTTCCATTGTCTGCTCATTTGCTTTAAGTTTTTTGTCCAATCTCTCCTGCTGTATGGAATTGTTATGTATCTCATCTTCCACAGCACCAAGTCTATTCTCAGCTTCTGATACCCTGTCCCAGAGCTTATCCATTTTGTCATTCACTTCGTTTACTGAGTTTTTCAGGCCTGTTAGTTGACATGTTATTTCAGTTTGGAGTTTTGTCATTTCTGCCTTCATATTTTCTTGGTTCTTATTAGTGTTCTGTTCAACTCGATCCATGGTTTCTTGGAGTCTGTTGAGCACCTTCCATATTGCTAGTCTAAAGTCCTTATCTGAGAGGTTGATTAGTTGTTCAGTCATTATCTGGTCCTCAGAATTGTCATCTTCATTCTCTATGTCTGATGCTGGCCTGCGCTGTTTCCCCATTGTCACATTTGTATTGTGGGTTTTTCTACGTGTTGTAGTGGTATTCATTGTCTATATGATGTAGGCAGCACACTCCTCTGGCTCCTCCCTTTCTGGATGGGCTGACTTGCCTCTAAGGGAGGGGAGTCCTCCGTGGATGAAGCCTCACACTGGGTCAAATCTTAGGCCCGAGCATGTAACAGAGAAGACAGTCCAGAGAGAAATGTTTGCTTCTGTGATATAGCGCCGTTCTTAGTGTGATTTTTCCTTCTTGTTGCAATGGAGTTATTCGCTACGCGGCCGTGCTCCTCTGGAGCCTCTTTTTGCCCCACTCGCAAGAGTTTCACGCAAGAGGACAGTAGACAGACATAGACAGGTCACACTCACAGTCTTTCACAGCTGAGCCCCACTGGGCCGGTGTACTTTCGCGGATTTTCCCCGCCTGGTGTCACACACAGGGAGCCAGCTTTTGCAAAGGATAGCCGGTTTTTATGCTCTGAAGTCCCTCCCTGAAAATGGCGTCTGGGCGAGCGAGGTTTCTGGAGGCTCTTTTTGCCCCACTCGCAAGAGTTTCACGCAAGAGGACAGTAGACAGACATAGACAGGTCACACTCACAGTCTTTCACAGCTGAGCCCCACTGGGCCGGTGTACTTTCGCGGATTTTCCCCGCCTGGTGTCACACACAGGGAGCCAGCTTTTGCAAAGGATAGCCGGTTTTTATGCTCTGAAGTCCCTCCCTGAAAATGGCGTCTGGGCGAGCGAGGTTTCTGGAGGCTCTTTTTGCCCCACTCGCAAGAGTTTCACGCAAGAGGACAGTAGACAGACATAGACAGGTCACACTCACAGTCTTTCACAGCTGAGCCCCACTGGGCCGGTGTACTTTCGCGGATTTTCCCCGCCTGGTGTCACACACAGGGAGCCAGCTTTTGCAAAGGATAGCCGGCTTTTATGCTCTCAGACTTCTTTTTCAATCTAAATGCCCTAGTAACTCTTTCTTGCCTACTCTACATACAGCAATGACTTCTGACACCATATTGAATAACAATGGTGAGAATGGACAGTCTTTCCTTGAACCGGATCTTGGATACAAGTCTTTCCGTTTTAGCCATTGAATATAATATTACCAGTTTCTTGCAAGTGGCTTTAAAAATATTGTAAAATATTCCATCAATCCTCATCATATTGGACATTTAACCATAGTTGTTAGATTTGTTTGCTAAAATTTTATTAAAGATCTTTAGTCATAGTCATTTGTGATTTAGATTTATAGATTTCTTTTTTATAATATGTGATGGATCAGGGTAATATTTTAATTATAGAGAGAGTTTGGAAATGTTTTTATTTCTTTAACTTTCTGGAAGATACTTAAAGTGATTGGAAATAGGCTTTCTTTAAAGTTATAAAACTCACTAGTAAATCCATATGAACTGGGGCTTTTTTAGGGGGGACACTTTTGATCACATTTTCAATGTTCTTGATAGGGGTTTGTTTAATCACATGCTCCATTTCCTCTTGGTTCCTCTTGGAAGGTTATGAGTCCCAAAATTTATCCATTTCTTCTATTTTTTGATTTTATTTTCTGATTTCAGGGCATAAAAATATTCAGGTATTCTGGGACTGGAGCAGTGGCACTAGAGGTAAGGCGTCTGCAGAACGGGGACAATCCCCTGGAGTCCCATATGGTCCCCCCAAGCCAGGAGCTATTTCTGAGCGTATAGCTAGGAGTAACCTCTGACCATCAATGGGTGTGGCCCAACACCCCCCAATTGAGGTATTCCGTGATAATTGTTTGAATTTCTGTAATATTTATTATTTTATATTCTTTTATTTATGATTTGGTTTATTAGAATCTTCTTTAAAATATAAGATAATATCAGTGAAAAATTAATATAATTTTGTCATTAATTTAAATTTTTGTTATCAATTCAAAGTAAGAGGCCCAAATCTGTGAATTAAAAATTGAAACACTTGGGGAGGAAAAAGAGAATCTTATCAGTAACTTTCCTGGAATTGAAAATGTCAAATTGTGTTTTCAGGCCATACCATGTGTAGAGAAGTGGGTGAATAAAGATAAATAAAGAATAAAGATTTATTAGAAAGGATAGATCTTGCAATAATTTTCATAGACAAAAGAGAGGAGGGCTGGAAGTTACAGCTCACTTCATGAAGCTCACCTCAAATAGTGATGAGTTTAGTTAGAGAAATAACTACATTGAGAACTATACTAACAATGATATTGTATGAGGGAAATAGAAAGCCTGTCTAGAGTACAGGCAGGGGTGGGTGGGGAGGAGGGAGATTTGGGACATTGGTGATGGGAATGTTGCACTGGTGATGAAGAGTATTCTTTACATGACTGAAACCTAACCACAATCATGTTCGTAATTAAGGTGTTTAAATAAAATATTATTTTAAAAAAAAGAATAGGTCATATTTCACTGGTGAAGCTGATTTCTCATACTTATCCTGTCAATCTTGTTTCCTCTTTGAACTACTTTAGGACCTGAGTTGTACTCTTCTGTGGCAGCTATCAGAATGGGTAATGTTTCAGCCTTTGCATAAACAGATTGTCTTTCTTGATAATTCAACTAGACTTAGACCAGT
Organism: Suncus etruscus; assembly: GCF_024139225.1. Classification (NCBI taxonomy): domain Eukaryota; kingdom Metazoa; phylum Chordata; class Mammalia; order Eulipotyphla; family Soricidae; genus Suncus; species Suncus etruscus. Next base: position 145,728,897 of record NC_064852.1, on the reverse strand, counting down.
TATCACCTCACATATCTACATTGGCTCTGTATAAATCACATGTCATTTATGTTGAATGGATTTATAACATAGTCCTACTTTAGTATTTAGAAATTGGTCATTTTAGATTTCTAAACGATGATTTTCCTTAGAATAGAGAGAATCTGGTCATCCAATAACTCCAGCTGAAACTCTTATATGGGTTAAGATGGGGTGGCGACAATCTTTTCTTTTTTTTCTTTGGGGAATGGAAGGTGGAGGCCTAGTCTAGCCTTTTCTATAGAAACATCCCCATAATATCTTCTTGGATAATGCTGAATTAATTGAATGTCATGACTCTTATGCATATTCCTTATGTGACCAAAAGGCCCAAGAATGTGGAACAAATTTTTGTACAATGAATTCACGAGTCTTGCATTTTATTTGGCCTCGAACTAGTGCATTTATCACATTTTATACGTTGTTGCTTTTTCCAAAACTTCAGTTACACCAATGTAAGTGCCAAGGACAGTTATGCTACTTTAATCCAAGCCTAAACCTACCAGATGAAATGCAGGAGAGCCATTACACTTGGATTTCAGATAAACTGTGAATAACTATTTTTTGCATGACCATGCACTTGTGTTTGACCAAGTGCTATTAGAGGCATATACACACTTACAAAAGTGTTAATTCTTTGTAAAATTGAAGCTTAACTGGACATTCTGAATTTTATTTGTTAACTATAATAAACATATATTGGCCCAAACCCTTTTTATGCAAATTAGAAAATATTTTGATTAGCTTCTTTATTATCTTCAGACCTATGTATTTGTATGGCATATGAATGTTTCTGATTCTGGTGTGTGGGTTTGTCTTCTTTCCCTTTTGATTAGTCTTATAACCAACACAGGTGTATTAAATTATCAGGCTAGAGTAAAGTCTGGTTATTCTTTGATATGTTGATATATAGTTTGGAGAGGAATATCAGATGATGAAAAAAAGTGTTTTATGGGTACAGGGAATAATCTCTTCTTTTACTTAAATACTATTATTACTGATATAATTTATATATTTAATTAATAATTTTAGTTTAGTGTTTGTTAGGACTGCATTATGAGCATGCCATAATAATCCTACATATTTTACTGCTGATGTTATTAGATATTTTTATATCATGTTTTTAATAATAAATGAATGGCTTGAGCAATGAGATTAAAAAATCATACCTCTCTCTACATATATTGTCCAGATCAAGCTTTCTACTCAACATTCTCATCAGAGACTACTTTTTTTTGGGGGGGGCACACTCGGTAAACTCAGGGGTTACTCCTAGCTATGTGCTCAGAAATTTCTCCTGGCTTGGGGGACCATATGGGACACTGTGTTGTGTTCTTGAGATCTTGATTCTTTTTAATCAATATTTTTCACAGGGGATATCAGTCTAGAGAGTACCTAAGAGACAAGTAAGGAATTGTTTCTAGAACATGGGCTCCCCCTCAGGTGAAAATGTTAAAGATTATAGTAGATTGCATAACAAAAAGCTAACATACCTGGGTAACACAAGTGTTTTTTATGACACAAGAAAAAATATTCATTTTTCATAACCTAAAACTTTTGGCTGTTAATAAGGCAATATTTCAATATTTTCTTCTAGATTAAGAAAACAGCAAATCAATAAGATTATCTAAATTTTTAATCACTATGTGGGATAAAAGAAGTTGATATCAGGCTGGAGAGATAGCACAGCAGTAGGGTCTTCATTCGTCTTGCATGTGGCTGACCTGGGAAGAATCTGGGTTCAATTTCCAGCAACCCTTTTGGGTCTCCAAACCTGCCAGAAGTGATTTCTGAGTGCAGAGCAAAAAGTAACCCCTGAATGCCACTAGGTATGGCCCCCCAAAACAGAAAAACTAATAAAAAGAAGTTGATATTACGACTTTAACATGAGCTAATCTTTATTGATCTTTATTAATTTTGGTCTGTGAATTAAAGCATACAGATGTGAACACTCCTTTGCTCACTTCTTGGTGAAATGGAAGATGAGTAAATGCAATGTTTATGTAAAGAGAATATTTACATTTGGATATTCTATCTCCAGTACATTCAAAATAATTGTGTGTATAGAAGATAGACTTAAAGTATAATCGTACACCAATAAACATAACTCATCAAAAGGCACATTTTAGCCCATTACTAACAAAGAATAATTTAAAGATAAAACTTTATCACTAAATAGACTATTGTAAAAGAGCTTATTAAAGTTTGAAAGACCCTTTGTAAAAATTTAGATCGAATAATGGATTAAATTTTGTCTGACTCTAATTTCATGATTCAACAATATTCTTGTGAAACATGAGATTACTTTAAATGTGTAAAATGTACTTGCTCTTTTTGGGTAATCTCTAAGGTATACAGTCATTAGTTCAGAAAATATTAGCTACTAGTTACTGTTAAATGCCCAATTGTTATATTCATTCTTTGGCTTCACAGAGTGATATTGTGATAATATAAAGACAAAATATAAATAGTAAATTAGAAAGAGATGTACATTAAAGAAAAAATGGAGCTAGGACATTAAATAGAGGATTCTTGATGGAGGGTGTGTGATTTATAAATTGAGAAAGAATATTAAGATTTGGAGGATGAAGAAAGAAAATTATATGAATATTTTTAGGAAGGAATGATCCACGTGGAGAGAATTTTAAGAGCCAGAGTTGCTTGGTGGAACAAGAGAATCTGTTTTTGGAGATAACTGACTTAGAGGGATACTCATAGGAGTGAAGGTCACAATGATAGTGAAAGACCAGATTTTGTAGGGTCACCCAGGTCTGAGGTTGCTGATAATATTTTACCTCTAAATAAAATGGTCAAGAAAGCATTAAAGCTTTTGTCAGAGAGATTAGGTTAGCAACTGCAAAGATAATATATTGCCAGAGAGGGAGGATTCATCTGGCATCAGGAATAGATAAGAGTCTGCATTTATTTTGACAGTGAAAGTAACAAAATTTGTTGACAGATAGGGTATTAGATGTGAAAGAAAGGGATTCAAATGACTTCAAGGCTTAAGAAACTGAAGTAATTGAGCAGTAATGACATAAATGTGTGAAGAATAGTTTTTTATGAAGATATTGAGTAGAACGAATATTAACAGTTTGATAAGTCCTGTCATCCTAAAACCCTTTGATATTTTAATCTTATTATAGACAGGAGAACTGAGATAGAAGTTCATTGGTTAAAGCTCCGAGTTCTGAAGACAAGGTTTGAACACAATGATGACTCAAAATTTGTTCTAATAGTAATGCTATGCTGTCTCACTACAAAACTGCTTACAATTTGCCCTCCCAGAATACTAAATAAAGAGTTGATAGGCATTAGCAACAAGAACATTACAGTGAGTAATAAGAATATTTTTAAGAAACACATAGACACACACAAACTCAAAGTATAAAACTCCAATTCCATACTATACGGTCATTAGGAAAAGTGAAATCATGAAATTTGTTTATTCATGGATGGACATGGAGATTATTATGCTAAGTGAAATGAGTCTAAATGAAAAGAGGGATAAATAATATCACTCATCTGTCAGGTATAAGGAAAATAAAAGACAGTATGGGGATGATATCCAGAGACAGTAGAGATAAGAATTAGGAGGATCAGTTCATGATGGGAAGTTTACCATAAAGAGCAGAGAGTAGAGGTGTCTACTAGGAAAAGGATATGCCTGGAACATCTTCATTAAAAGTAAAGCAAACTACAGTGTGAACAAAAGGAAAGAGAGAAAGAAAGAGAGTATGATGTAAAATGCCTACACCAGAAGCAGGCAAGGGAAGAGTGGTGGAATGAAAGAAGGCATCAGGAAGTGTAAAATGAAAATCGTTGACATTGGTGGTGGAAAATGCACACTTGTGAATGTTGCTGTACATTGTATGACTGTAACTCAATCATGAACAACTTTATCTGTAAAAAAATGTAGTATTAACAACTTTGTAACCATAGTGTTTAAATTAAAAATATATAAAAAAGTAATAAAAAATACAGAAGGAAACACACACACAAAACTTCAATTCCAAATATAGACAATGATTATAGTGCAGACAATGATTGTTATCTTCCACTGATATTGTTGAGCTAGAATAGCGTGTTGAGTAAAGATTCTTTTGGTTAACTGTTGAATTATAAAAGCATACTTAGGTCAGAATAGAGCACAAGGATTAACATGCTTTTTTCACACGAGGCCAATAGTGGTTAAGTCACCAGCACTGAATATGTTACCCTGAGCTTCAGAAAATGTGATTCTTGAGTAAAGTGTGGGAGTAAGCCCTGAGCATTCCTGAGTGTGACCCAAACTTTCTGATCACGCCCCATAATTCCATTCTTTTTCCAGTGTTGAATGTTTTCTCCCATTTCTCTAAAATGAAAATAAAAAATGTTTTTCCCTCATTCAAATTGATTTACATTTAGTTCTACCAATTTTATTTATTTATTTTGTTTTTTTGGGCTACACTCAGTGACGCTCAGGGGTTATTCCTGATTATGCACTCAGAAATTGCTCCTGGCTTCGGAGACCATATGTAATGCCGGGGGATCAAACAGCGGTCTGTTCTAAACTAGTGCAAGCAGTTGCCTTACCCCTTGCACCACTACTCTGGCCCTAGTTCTACCATTTTTTATCAGGATCTTTACATGACTGAAACCCAACTACAATCATATTTGTAATCAAGGTGTTTAAAGATATTAATAAAAAAAGAACCCCCTTTTATCTTTAACCATCTTCCCTTTTTACAAATGAATATCAGCGATAACTTAAATGGTATAATAAAGTAAAAACATAATTGCAATTACACTCTGAAGTATTCATAAATGAGATTAAATATATTTTTTTACTTAAATAAAAATTTAACTTAAGTTTTTTTTTAAATGTAATATTCATATATAATGATTTTAAGCCTAACCCCATTGTTTAGGCTATATTAATATTTTTTTAAAAATACTTTATAGCACATCACTAATATTTTGTAAATGCAACTGTGTTTGCAATAAAAAACCTTAGAGATTGTGCATTTTCTGACATACCAGTATTCTATCATTCTGTTTGAAATTATCACTTATAAAAAAGGAAGTTTGCTAATTTGTAAAATCACTTCACTATGTTTCTACCCTATGAGAATTTGGTATCATTAGTGTTATTTTTCATGTAAATAAACTGGCATAGTTTTCTATAAAAGCAGGAAAAATATTATGTTTCTGACAACATTTGTATTTTTGTTACAACCTTCCTGGAATATTTACAAGAATCAATAAATACAAACCTCTCCAAATAAAAATGTGAACTTCAAATTAGATTCATGATTTTTGTCTCCCACTAAGCGGTACTTAAGCATTTAAAGTCATTCTAGGATTAAAAACCACATTATTTCAGTGTGCGAGCCAGCCACACACATAAAACACAGCACTACACTACAAAGTTCACAATGGGAAAACAATGAAGAATTCCCCAACATTTTGTGAATGAAGATGCTGTTTAAAAAAATTAACCAATGTCAGCCACCTTCATAACCTTTCTGATCAGGACTTTAGGGGAGGAACATTTAAGGCTGTTCAAAGAACTCAAAGAAACTATGGGACAGACAGCTCAATACTCAAGGTGATATGAGAGTAGAAATGAGATGTCAGGGTGAAATGAAAACCTTAGCGAAAAACCTCACCAGCAGAGTAAAAACTGTTGAGGACAGAATCAGTGAAATAGAAGACAAGCTGCATAACACTAACATTCAGCACAATAAATTGGAAAGGAGTCTTAAAATAAATGAACTGAAGAAGGAAGATATCCTCGAAATGAATAAACAGACAATAGACATTAGAAATAAATTTAACAGGAACAGCATAAAAATCACTGGAGACCCCGAAGATCAGGAAGAAAAGCCTTAGGAAGAAGCAACAGTCAAAGACATCATCATTGAGAAATTTCCAAAGCTGAAGAATGCTTTCACCTACATCATGGATCCCCTAAAGTACCAGCTAAAAGAGATCCAAATAAAACACTTCAAGGCACATCCTAGGTCACAATTATAAAAAACATAAATATAGAATACTGAAAGCAGCAAGCTCAAAAAGTAAATTATATACAAAGAAGCACACTTAAGATTTACAGCAGATTTATCACAAGCAACCCTCAAAATCAAAGGCAGTGGTGGGATATAGTGAAAAGCAAACTCAATGAAATGAATGCCTTGACAAGAATACTTCACCTAGCCATATTTTCTTTCAGGTTTGAAGGAAGTAGATACAACTTTACACATAAACAACAGCTCAGAAACATTACAGATTCAAAAACAATCTTCAAAGAAGAACTGAAAGATCTACTTTAACACAAGGCAGACCCCACAAATACACTGAATATCTATAAAAAGATGAAACAAAATCTCATGGAAATAATCTCTCTCAAGTTCAATGGACTAAATGTATCAATAAGGGACACAGAGTGGCAAAATGGATCTGAAAATGGAATCTAACACTTTACTGCCTGTGATAAACAAAACTAGTCAGAGCAAACACAGACTCAACCTCTCGATATATCAATCAGGCTAAAACATAATGAGATTATTTTGATTTTGAAGAGGACAGAAGGAAATGTAGAAATATAACTTGCTCAAGGATTGGAAATATTAACATTAGGGCCTGGAAAGATAGCACAGCGGCGTTTGCCTTGCAAGCAGCCAATCCAGGACCAAAGGTGGTTGGTTCAAATCCCAGTGTCCCATATGGTTCCTCGTGCCTGCCAGGAGCTATTTCTGAGCAGACAGCCAGGAGTAACCCCTGAGCACCGCCGGGTGTGGCCCAAAAACAAAAACAAAAACAAAAAAAAAGGAAATATTAACATTATTAAAATGGCAGAACATTGCATAGATTTTATTTATTTATTTATTTTGCTTTTTTGGGCCACACCTGGTGATGCTCAGGGATTACTCCTGACTATGTGCTCATAAATTCCTCATGGCTTTGGGGACCATATGGGACACCAGGAGATGGAAGCACAGTTCGTCCTAGTTTAGCACATTCAAGAGAAATACCCTACCACTTGCACCACAACTTCAGCCCTGCATTGTATAGATTTAATGCACTCCCTATAAGAATATCAATTACATTTTCAGAGAAGTGGATCCAACAATTTTGAAATTCATTTAGAACAATAAGCATCCATGAATAGTTAAAGTAATCCTTAAAAAAAGGAGTATGGGAGGCATCGCTTTTCCCAACTTTAAATTGTATTACAAAGCTATAGTCATCAAAACACCATGTTATTGGAATAAAGACAGCCCTGAGATAAGTGGAATAAACTTGAATCAATCTTTGATAATAGGGCAAGAAATATAAAGTGGAGCAAGATAAGCCTCTCCAACAAGTGTTGTTGGGAAAGCATGTCAATTACATGTGAAAATCTAAACTTAGACCTCTCTTTAACATCATGCCTGAAGGTCAAGTTAAGATGGATCAAATACCTTGATATCAGAACTGAAACCATGGAGTAAAAAGAGGAAAATAAAGGCAGAAAAGTTCATGACATTGAAACTAAAGTCATCTTCAAAGATGAAACTCTCCAAGCAAGTGGAAGCAAAGATAAACAAATGAAACTACATTAAACTGAGAAGCTTCTGCACTTAAAAGGAAACAGTGACTAGGATATAAAGACTATACATAGAGTGGGAGAAATTATTCACCCTATACCCATCAGATACAGTATTAATATCTCATATATACAAGGCAAAAATCTAACCTATCCAAAAAATAGGGAGACTAAATGAATAGACAGTTTCTCAGAAATGAAAATACAGATGGCCAAAAGTCACATCAAAATGTTCCACATTACTAATCTTCAGGGAGATGCAAGTCAAAACAATAATGAGATATTATCTCACACCACAAAGACTGGCACACATCACAAAAACAAGAAAAACTAGTGATAATGAAGATGCAAAGAGAAAAAGAAATTCACTGCTGGTTGAAATGTAGACTGCTCCAGCCTTTGGTAAAAAATATGGATATTCCTAAAAAAAAATTAACCTAGAAATTGAGCTTCTATATGACCCACCAAAACCACTCTTAGGGATATACCCTAGGAACACAAAAAACACCATGCAGAAAATCACTCTACATTCCTATGTTTATTGTAGCACTATTTAAAGTAGCCAGAATTTGGAAAGAACCCAAATGCCCCAGAACAGATGAGTGGCTAAAGAAACTGTGGTATATCTACATAATGGAGTATTATGCAGCTATTAGGAAAAATGAAGTCATGAAATTTTCTTATACATGGATGGAATTGGAGATTATTATGCTGAGTAAAATATGTTAGAGCTCTAGAGAGGGAGAGACATAAAATAATCTGACTTATTTGTTGGGTATAAGAAAAATAAAATATAGCATAGTCATTAAATCCAGAGACAATAGTTATGAGCTACAGGAGAAACAGTTAATAGTAGGAAGCTTGCCATAAAGAATGGTGAATGCAATTAGGGTAACAGTTAACAGTTCCTGGTGACAGTGATGGTTGGAAATGATCACTCTGGACAAGAACTGGGTGCTGAATGGGGATAAAGTTATTATGGTATCCTTAATTAGCAATAGTGCAAATTATAGTATCAAAAAAAAAAAAAGAAAAGAGACCAAGGAAATGAGAGAGAGAGAGAGAAAATGAGAGAGAGAGAGAGAGAAGTAAAGTACTTGTGCAAGAGGCAGGCAGGGGCAGGTAGGTAGGAGAGGAATAATGACATAGGTGGCATAAAATGTGCACTGTACTACAAGCCAAAGTGTCTAAAAAAAAAAAGGAGATAAAATAAAGAAATAGAGACAAAGAGAAGAAAAATGTATACCCTAGAGACAGGAAGGGGAGAGGGCATCCAAGGAACTGGAGAAATTCGTGCTAGAAATGTGCCCTGGTGAATGTTGTTGTACATTGAATGACTATAATTCAAGCATGAACAACTATATATTAAAAAATACAACTGTATTATGAATAATCATGTAACCACAGTGGTTAAATTAAAAAAAAACTGTGAGATTTATGCTGTCATTGAGATTTATCTACAAATTTTAAGTATTGGATGTTAATTTTACTCACTGACTTGGAAAATATTTTTCCATGTTTATGTTAAATATAGTGAATAAATTCTAATAGTATTTTCTCTTTTCATAAAAGCAATATTTTATTTGGATATATAATAACTGATTGATGCCAAATGTTTAAACTTTACCTAAAAGTAAATTTAAATCTCAGACATTTTTATGTCATATTGTGGTCAACCTGTCATATGTGATATCTATAATATTGAATAACAAGATATCTGATTCAACCTAATTGAATCTATAATTATTACATATCAAATTATATTTTAAGTTTTCTATGGTATAAGTAGATTAAAATTTTATGTAACTATAAAATAGTATTATTTTATATATAAAGAGAATTCACAATATACCAAGTAAAATTTAACTGGTAATTTACATATTTACTTTTTTGCATAAATGTTGAAATTATAAATAAAAGCCTCTCTTAAAATTTCATTTGATAGTTTTCTAGAAAGAAGCTTATCAAGAAGAGTTGAAAGGATCTATGTTCTGATCTAGTTAAAACTTAATAGAAAACTAGATTGCAGTAGTTCAAATACCACAGAACTGAAGTAAGCCTCAAATCATCTGACCTTATATTCACTGAACAACTGAGAAGTCAAAGAGAAAATTAAAAGAGAAATAAAGAAAAACATTTGCAAACATACAAAGTAGGGAACACAACATGCTTAACCTTTAAAAGTTCAAATATGGAAGTTAACAACTGCACTAAAGAAACAAGAAAAATCTCAAATAAACAAACAAATTCTATTACTCAAGGAATTAAAATTTATAAAAAGAACAAACTGAGCACGAAGTAACAGAGGGAAGTATATAATAAAGATAATAAAATAAATAAGAGAACAGGAAATATCATAGAAAATACCAAGAATATACTCTTTTTAAATAAATAATGATAATAAATTAACAGACATTTAGCTAAACATGCCAAGATAAAAGAAAGGATCCAAATTAACACTAAATAAAAATATAATAAGCAAAATTTAACAACTGGGACCACATCAAATTAAAATGCTTGACACATCAAAAAACATAAAAATATAAAATAGCCTTTATATAGAAGATAATATTTGTAATCAGTTTCTTATAAGTAGTTAATGCCCAAATATTTACAGAATACTTAACATTTAAGAGGAAGAGTAAGTAATAACAAATGGTCCAATTAAATAGGCAAATTAAATAGGCAAAGGACGTGAATTATTGTCCCAAGAAAATACTTATTTCATATTTCAAAAGGTTCTCATCATTATTAATATGTAGTAAACACACAAATCAAATCACAGCAATATATATTACATGCTTATGAGGCTGTCTACCATGATAAAGAGAAGAGTGAAGACGCTGGAGAGATAGTATAGGAGTTAAGACTCTGATTCAATTCCCAATCACACGTGGTTCCCTGTCCCAGCTGTGTGCTCCACAGAGATAACAGACAGTTACTTCTAACATTATTTTTTTTCTAAACTATTGCAACATGTAGTCTTTCTACTTGATGGACTGAAGCCTTTTGGATTGGGGTAAAAGATTCAGCTTCTATGGAATAAAATCCATACAAAAACACTATAATTCTACTCAGAATCTAGACTAATTCTTCAATTGTAAAATGGTTTACCAACCTTGTTCTTGCTAGTTGCAAAGACAGTCTCAGACTGATGCATCTACTCGTGTTGTGATCTAAATACTTTGTCCTTAATTCTGTTTCTACCTCTGAACCAGATATTTGTGCTATCGAGTACATCTGGGGCTCATTGAGAACATAAAATGTTTGCCTGCCATTGTTCAAAGCTCAGCCAGTAAAAAACAGATGCTTTCTTTCTGAGCTCCACTCAAGACATCAGCTGTAATTCTATTGCTTCTTCTGATTCTATCTTTTATTGAACAAATCAATACAAAAGAGGAATTGCAGGAAGTTCTCTTGTGTGACTCCTTCCTAATGCTCTCAAGTAAGAGGACTGACCAAAATACTTCTTGGATAAGACTTGGCAGAAAATACAATACTGCCTTGTACTATGAACTTCTGGGAGATCATTCTATCAGAATGGAAATCTTTTCTAAATTCTATTTCCTTTATACTTGTTGACTATATTAAAACTAGTAAAATAAAAATAAACATGAGAAAAAACCCACAAACAAAGATCTGCTGCCTGTCGACCTGTGTCCTCAAAATGACATAGATTTGAGCTTTGCTTGTAATAACATGTTCAAAATTGCTTTTCCTTTATGCTCTTTGCAAACTATTCTTTTCTTCTAGAGAAAAGACTAATTATAGGAAATGGTTGTTTCCAAATCTTTGATAGGTCAAATATGTTAGCATAATTGTTTTAAGTGGGTCCAGCTAGTTTTCAAATGTACTTCGTGAAGTATTTGTATTTTTTTTAAAAATTAATATATTCTAATAAATAAAGAAAACACGTAGTTTAAGTATTTTCCAGTTCTGGAAGAAAAATCTCCCATTAAAAAATTGTCCCAATTTCAAGTATCATACTAAAAAATCTCTTGCGTTCTATTCCTATTAGAGAAGCCCAGATGGGAAAAAATTGGAAATAACTGCAATGGGATAGAATTACATTTTATTAATTGTATTTATGTTTTATAATGTTATTTTGTTATAAATTTGTATATTTATCCTACTTTTATTTAATATACTTATGGACAAGAGAGAACATGCTTATAGGAAAATTTTAAAGAAATACACACAAATTACTAGAACAAATGAAAGACCTCAATAAAGCATACAAAGATATCTCAGGAAAGATTCTTGATCAAAACTATTATGGTAGCCTATACAAGTATGTCCCACAATAAATGAATTCAAACAAGAAGATATAACTTTATTAAAAAGACTCATTACTGGAGGCCAGAGGGTTAGTGAGATGGGTAGGATACTTGCCTTGCAGGAAGTCAACCTGGGTTCAATTCCGGATATCCCATATGGTCCCACAGCCTTGTCAGGTATGATTTCTGAGTGCAGAGTGTAGAATTACTTCTGAGCATTTCCAGGACTGCCTCCTCAATCCCTCCAAATATAATAATAATCATCCAATATTTAATCATTTTATACTTAAGTTTTACTTGAGAAACTCAAGTTGAGGAGCCCAGTTAAATTTTTCTAGGAAATGTCTTCTAGGAGCTTTTTACCTTAGCTTCTGAGAAAACTTTTTCTTTTTGAATAGCTTTATTCTTGATGAATTGTTAAGATAAAAATGTTTCATAATTACTGCGTATTTCCTTACTCAGAACTTTACTCCCTTTTAGCAGCTAAGTCAATGTGAGATTTTTTATCCAAACAGAGCAGTTCTGTAAAAATGCAGAGTGGAGGACATACACAAATGTTTAGCATTTTCATTTAAAATGCATTTTCTAACTTCAAAGATAAAATAAAATTTTGAATTGTAGGCTCAGTGTTTTAATAATATTTATTAATCAGAAGCAGAAAAAGAAAGTGTTCAAAGCAAATAAAGTGATCATGCCAAAAAAGGGGGACACTTTTTTCTATTATTGACAAACAGGATATCTTGGGTTCATGTGTCCAAGAAATGACTTTTGGTTGTGTTCTATTCTCCCTTGGTTAATATAAATTGAAGTACAGGGTAGACTTTTATTTCCCTCCCTTCCATTTGAGTTTGTAATTCAGAGGAAAAGGCATTTATGCATGCCTATGCAGTGAAACTCAAGGAAGAGAGATAGAGTTGTGGAATTTTCCCACTACCATATTATCTGACAGCACTAATAGAGAAGAAATAATGATGGTAGGAAAGATATAAACCAACATGAAGGTTATTTACTCTGGACCTACAAAGGTTTAAGGAAAGTCAATACTTTATCCAAGGGCCCTAGAAATGAGGAAGGGGCTGAATGAAAAAATAAATGACCTCTGTTTGGTGAAACAAACAAGTCATGGGTACAATGATGATGACCAATGGAAAAGTAGATCTTGGAAAATTCCAGCATGGAAGGATTTCAGTAGGTCGCCAGATGGAACCTAACTGAGTTTTTCCTTCTCACTAGGATTTAATTATCTGTACATCTAGAATCTCCAAAAGCCATCTTTCTTGTGTGGCTAGCTCAAATTTGAAATTATTAATTTCAATCAGTATTAACTGATTATACTTAAGTTTTACTGGAGAAACTCAAGTTGACTTTCTCAACTTGAGTTTCTCAGTTATGCCGAGAGTTTGAGTTAGATTATAGAATAAATGAAGGCACAATATTCATATATATTTGAATATTGAGCTATGACCTGCACAAAAACCATGATCTCTAGTTCCAGAGGTCTATCTGAGTCAATTTCAACAGAATGGGTCTTCTGAAACATAACGAGAGACACTATCCCAGGCCCCACCTAGGATCAGCGCAAAGACCAAGACCACCAACCACAGAAGAAGGATTATAATGACACTGAGGGAACAGAACTTCTAGAACACAAAGAAAGACTTCATCATAAGTTCCAGTTCCTGACCTGTGCAGACACCGAGATCTCTAGATACAGAGGTCTGATTTTATCACTCAGGACAGAGAAGTCTTCCATACACCATAAAAGCACCAAGAGGAGAATAAATGAACCTGACAGGAGTCTATAGTTAATCCCATGACAATATACTTTAAGGGTGGAGAAACCCTGTATCTCTTATGCAGAGGGAATTCCTTTTTGAATGACCCCAATATTTACTGTGCCTTTGCAGGAGGGAAGAAAAAAGAAAAAAAAAAGAGGCAAAAAAGCACAAAACATTTTTTTAGTCATTTAGCTTTTGTCGATTTCTTTGTTTTTGTGTGGTTATTGAAGTTGTTGTCTCCATTTATACTTATTTTTTTCTTCTTTCCTTTCTTTATGTGCTCTGCCATGTTTTTTTTTATCTCAAGACCATGTCTTTTATGTGGTGCTTATCTTTATTGTTGGAGTGCTCACTGGATATTTTACTTGACACTTCTTTTTGTGCTGTTGTGGTGTTTCACCTTCCTTTTCCCCTTCGTCTCTCAAACCTAGGATGAGAGCCTCCAGAAGGACTCTGCTCATTTTCGGCGTATTTGATTTTTCCCCCAGTTTAGTACCTTTCTCTTCTTCAAACAAAACCACATAACTTGAACTATCTAGTCCCGCCTCCCAATTAGAGCGGGAAATAAGGGAGATACCAAGACCAAACAAGTGTAGGGCCATTAAGTAGTAAACTAAGCACAGAGGGGACCACTTATTCTAGCAGCCCCGGGGGTGAGGGAGGAGGATATGGGAGGTAGGACGGAATGGAGGTGGAGGGAGGACAATTTGGTGATGGGAATTCCCCTGATTTTATGTTAATATGTACCTAAAATTTTATCATCAATGATATGTAAGCCACTATAATTAAAATAAATATTATATTAAAAACAATATTTAAATCAAGGTGGAAATCAGGATTGCTTATAATAAAATATTTATATGTGCATATATTCATAATGGTGCTAAAACAATATGTAGAGGTTTAAATGAAAAAAAGATTTAAAAATAATTTCATCATAGGCTTATATTGAAATATTTTCTCAATTACTTGGATCTTTCATGATTTGGTATTGCATTTTGTGCATGCATTTCCCCATTATAATTCTAATATATACTCACCAAACTTGAAGAAATAAGTTGAGTGAATGGGAAAATTAACATATATTCTCAACATCAAACAGTTGCTAAAACCTTGATCTGTGTCTGGCTCTGATGAATATGATATAAAGATATGTATTCAAAGAATTGAAAAGGGGAAGAACCATGGAAAAGATTTTGCTCTAGTTGTGGTTCTGGGATTGTGGTTGGTTGCTGTCCTTTTGTCAAATGATCATAGTATTTTGATAACTCACCTTTACATAAATTTTCATTATAAAAATACATGCTTATTATAAAAAGGTTAAGGAATATAGAAGAGAAGACTGGAGTGATAGAACAGTGTGTAGGACATTAGCCTTGCATGGTGCTGACCTGGGTTCCATTCCTAGCATCCCATATGTGCCCCCGAATCTATTAGGAGTGTTTTCTGAATACAGAGCCAGGAGTAACTCCTAAGCATAGCTAAGCATGGCCCAACAATCAAAATATATAGAAGAAAAAAAAACTCCCATATTCTTATTATCCAAATACTAAAAATCTTGATATATTTTAAAACCCTGTGCACAGAAATGGTGTTTCTATCTGTAATAGTGTCAACAATAAACATAAAGTTAAAAATACTCATAATAGTCTTCTGACCAAGCATAGTATTCAGCAAACATTTGTGTTCTCATGAAATATTGCTATGCAGGAACTTTTATCTTCAGGATCTGAGACAAACTGTTTCTTCATATGATATCAAGTAAGATGATGTGCTTTGTTTGTGAGATTAGATTGCAAGTTTCACCCTAAAAAAGAAAGGCCATAGCATCACACAATGATAATAGTAGATTTACCTCCTAAATGCCACTCAGAAGTATTCGCTCAATGAGCAGAAGGCTGCCAATTTTCCCACATGAGCTCCTCTGTCTCCTCTTCCACATCTTTTAATATTCACCCTTATATATTTGAGAAAGTTACAACATATATACACATAAGCATTTAGATTCTTTTGCACATCTTGTTTATTGATTTATAAGTTATATATCTAGGCAGATGGCTTTTGTAAGCATCCAATCTGGCTTGACAATTTTAACTTGACCCTATTATCAATCAAACATGCCCTGTTCCTTCCAGTGCTAAATCCTGGCTCTTTAATCTGTTTCATGAGGTTAAGACAATATAAGCTTCATTTTTCTTCCAGTATACTGAGGTTTGGACAACATTCTAACATTTTCAAAACTCACCTGACTTAAATCAACAGAACAGAAACAACTGCTTATTTAAAAACTACACACTTGAAGGAATGTTTGGCTTCAAACTACCTATTGGTATTCTCTTAAAATAAATATCATTGTCGATGTCAATGACTTTAAAAACAAACAAATTTTATATGTACACACGAGCTCAGATTTCAAAACATTTTTAAGTAAAATTTTCTAACTTTTGAAGAAAAGGAAGAGTAAATTATAATGAATTTTAGTTTTTTATTTATTCCTATTGTATAATAAATGCATAATTATAGAGATAATTATAGGTAGATAAATGTTTTGTAAGATTTAAATTTCAATTTAAACATTTCCCTTAAAAAGTGTTTAAATGAGAAAGAAAGGTATTGAAGTTTACAGACAATAAGATAATACATCTAAACAAAATGAAAGGAATCAAAAGTTGATACACACCACAAAATTAGTTATTTTTAGGGATTATTTTACTGGCTCCAAACAAAAGTATTCAAAACATTTTTAACTACATGTTGACCTACACTGGGAACAAATCATAAAATTTTTCTCTATCCATATATATATATATATATATATATATATATATATATATATATATATATAGAGAGAGAGAGAGAGAGAGAGAGAGAGAGAGAGAGAGAGAGAGAACATATAGATTGCCTTTTGGGCCACATTCTGTGATGCTCAGGGGTTAGTTACTCTTGGCTATGTGCTCAGCTGGGGATTGAACCAAGGTCCATCCTGGATCGAATACTTGCAAGACAAATGCCCTAGTGCTGTGCTATCTCTCCAGCCCCATAAAATCTCTATTTTATGAGATGTTGAATTAGGCACTTTATATTTGTTAGATCTTTCCTATTATGTAATGTTTAATAGTTTTCTCTTCTATAGGGCTTAGAAAAAATATAAGAGGACAAAAACTTTTGTAGTCAGACAACTAATAAGAGACACAGAAATTTACTAATACATTCAAGATTTAATAATTGAAAAACAATATGGAGATTCCTCAGAAAACTGGAAATTGAGCCCTTATATGATCCATACCACTCCTAGGGATATACCCAAAGAACACAAAAACACAATACAAAAATGCTGTCGGTGCATCTATGTTTATTGCAGCACTATTTACAATAGCCAGAATCTGGAAAAAACCCAGATACCCAACAACAGATGAATGGCTAAGAAAAACACAATGTAATACTATGCAGCCTTCAGGAAAAATGAAGTAATGAAATTCTAATTATGCATGAATGGGGTATTGAAATTATTATACTGAGTGAAATAAGTCATAGGGAGAGAGGTAGACACAGAATAGTCTCAATCATCTGTAGGATTTAGAAAAATTAAAAGACATAATTGTAATAATGCCCAGAGACAATGGAGATGAGGACGGTAAGGACCAGCCCATGATATTAAGCTTACCACAAAAGTGGTGAGTTCAGTTATAGAAATAACTACACTAACAACTATCATGACAATTGTAGTGAGAGAGAGAAATAGAATGCCTATCCAGAAGACAGGCAGGGGATGGGGGATGAGGAGATTGGGGGCATTGATGGTGGGAAGGTTGCACTGGTGAAGAAGGGTGTTCTATTTTATAACTGAAACCCAAATACAAACATTTTTGTAATCATGGTGCTTAAATATATTATAAAAATAAAATAATTAAAAACAATCATTTAAAATTATTATTTTATGATATATATTTAACATTTGGCCATAATATCATAAAATCATATTTAGTATCATGTCAAACACACTCAAATTTGAAATACTTCCCTTCTTCCATGTTCTCAATTCACTTTACAGTAAAATTAAGATTGTCATAGATAAGGGCAAGAGAGTGGTGCAAGCGGTGGTAGGGAGTTTGCCTTGCTCATGCTGACCTACGATGGACGGTGATTTGATCCCCCAGCCTCCCATATGGTCCCCCAAGCCAGGAGCTATTTCTGAGTGCATAGTCAGGAATAACCCCTGAGTATCACTGGGTGTGGCCCATAAAAGCAAAAAAAAAATTATCATAGATAATGTTTCAAAGACAATTAGAAAAATCTTGATATTTGTATAGATTCTGCTGTTTTGTATGAAATAAGAATAAATGCAAAATTAATAGTAGCATACAATACACAGAAATTCTATTAATAAGTGAATTATTCTATTAAATTCTATTAATAAGTAAATTGATAAATGATTACAATTGAATTAATAATTTGCTATAAAATAAACACAACATGCTTTTTGTTGTTGGTCATTCTAATTGTAGATATTTCCTTGACTATTATATTCTGAATTAAATAATATATGAAAGATTGCCTGGTTTGGGGTATTAACTGAACTTTGACTACATGTTTTACAGGTACACATAACATCGCAATTTTCTCTGTGCTTTAATTCATGTAATCTTGGGTTTTTGAATTTGCTTTCTCTTTTTCAGCTTGCAGTTTTGTTTTTATGTCTTAATGTGTAATACTAGAAATCTTCAGGATCATGTTGGTTGGATTTACAGTATTTTTTAAACATACTCATGCATTAAAGTTAGAGAAAAAAGAGAAAACTCTTTCTTAAAGTACATAAGTATGTATATATATATATATATATATATATATATATATATAGAGAGAGAGAGAGAGAGAGAGAGAGAGGTATGTATCTACATTATTAGGGTTATTTGTGTTCAAGTGTAGTTGTTCTTAATATGAAAAATCCTAAAACCCTCAACAGTGGATATATCACTCTACTTTAAGAACTTGTCTTAGTTTATTTGCTTTGAATTCTATGTTTGTTTAATCCTTTGGAATTTATCCTTAGTTTCATGGTAGATCTTTCAAACGGTGCTTTAACTAAGTTCAGATAAATTTGAATTAACTGTAAGATGTAGCAGATAAAGTATTTAATTGCATGCTTTTTTGTTTCCTATAATCTTGCATTATTGTTCTGCCAATGCCAGTTTTAAAATCAAATTATTTTGATAATTGTTCTCCTGGAATTATATATGCATGTATATATAATACATATCTATATATGTTTTGCTTTTGATCTGAAATTTAGCTATAAGATTTCAACATTGGGATTTTAATTGTTTTAGGTATTTTTTTTTTAGTGACTTCTAATGGTAAGTTTAAATTTTTCACTGGACTGTATTTTGTAAAGGGGAATCTGAAGAGATTTTTAATTTACTAAAAGAATTATTAGTGTGATATATAAATGTATAAATCTATGTATGTATATATGAGTAACTACTAATTTATATATAGATAATGAATATTCTTTAGGTATGACTATTAAATTACACCTTTCCAGAAATATTTTTTTTCTTTATTCAATGCAAAGTCATATACATTTTTCTGAGTTAGAGCATAAAGAATGCTCTGCTGAAAAAAAATTTGAATCCTATAACTTTAGTTTCTGGTTTTTATTTGGTTACATTGTTCCAGGAAATGGTGTTATTGATTGATTGGAATCCAAGAAGTGATTAGAAACATGCACTAGTAGACTTTTTTCAGTCTTTTCCAAAAAGATTGCTTGCATCTTACAAAGAGTACTTAAACTTATGCATTACTAATTTTATGTGATAAGACTTGGCATTTAGAAAAGAAAATGTGAGGCACCACATATTTAGTAGAATTCAACTAATAGCTCTTGGGTGTCTACTATGTGGCAGGAATTTTTCCACTGTGAAATGTCTTTGCCAAGACCTCACTAATAGATAAATAATATAATTTCATTATTTCTGTTAATTTCATACTGTTTCTATTAAAAAGGGAAGAAGTTGGCATAATAATTGTGTCTCTGACTATGCAGCAAAGGCTGGCTTCTGGGGAATGCATTAATTTTGTTTAATTAAATTGGGTAGCAAACACAAGAATGAGCACTAAGTTTTTACAAATGTATCATCTCAAAGGAAATGATAGATATGGGATAAAAATCACATAGTTTAGTATCAAGCAGATCTCTGTGTAAATCCTAGGCACTGTTATTTTAATTTTGTAAGTTTGTATTTATCTGTAAGATTGGGATAATAATTTTTGTATATGAGAGATTATAATTAGACTAATATATAATAATTAAAAGCATTAAAATATATGGGGCTGGAGTAATAGTACAACAGGTAGGGTGCGTAACTTGTATGCAGCCAGCACGGATTCAGTTCCCAATGCCACATTTGGTCTGCAAAGCCCATCCGAGTTTTCACTGAGAGTAGAACCAAGAGTAACACTTGAGTACCTCTGGGTCTGACCCCCAAACAAGAAGCATCAATTGTTAATGATCTAGTAATAGTAGTATTGTTGTAGATTCTTGAAATGTCTAGTTAACCTTGAGTAGATTATCCAGGAGACAATCATGATTTGTGCATTACTCTGAAATCCATAGAAATAAAAAACAGGTGGGAAAGAATACTGGAGGTGAGACAGTTTCTTTGAATGTGTTCTGTGCCAATTCCCATCATAATTACATGTGATTCCCAAGTATCAACAAGTAACAGGAATCAAGTAGATTCCTGAGCATAAAACCAAAACCAATAATAGTCCTTCAGTACTGCCTGGTATGATATGACCCAAATACCCTATCTCAAATAATTAATTCGCATTACAATAAATTTCTTCTTTTCTTCTTTTCTCCTCCTCCTCCTCCTCTTCCTTCTTCTTCTCCTCCTCCTCCTTTTTCTCCTTCTCCTTCTCTTCTTCCTCCTTTCTTCTCCTCCTTCTCCTCCTCTTTCACCTCCTCTTCCTTTTCTTTTTTTCTTCTTTTTCTTCTTCATCTTCTCTGTCTTTTCCTTCATGGGCCACACCTGAGAGTGTTCAGGGCTTACTCTTTATTCTGTGCTCAGAAATTACTACTGACAGTCTCAGGGGACCATGTAGGATGCTAGGGATAGAATATGGGTTGGCTACATGCAAGGCAAACACCCAATGTGTTGTGCTATTGCTCAAACCCATATTGGACTCATCAAAAAGCTCACTTATATGTATCAGTAAAGTTTCTTCAAACACTAAGACAGAAGTTTTTCTTAAAGCTACAACAGTATCATCTACAGAGTTGATCAAAATACAAATTTGATAGTCCTACCCCAGACTTATGGGAAATCCCATTACCCTGTCTTATTATAGGGTTCCCAATTATTTCTGATGTTGGATGAGAGTTGAGAAGTTCTGTAACTGGGAATATTGATCACTATCGTAAGTATCATTAGGAGATTCATTTGTGACCTTTTCATTTTTTTTACAAAACAACTTATTACTGTATGCTTTTAGAAATATTCACTAATTTAGTCTTATAAGAAAACTTTAAAATAATTTATTAAAACAAAATTTTGCTTTATTTCTCAGTTATGAAAATAAAAGTCACAGGATCAGAGAGACAAGTCAAGTAGTAGAGTAGATACCTTGCATGTGCAGGTCCTAAGCTCAGTTTATATCAGCCTATCTCCTATATTAGGAACTGCTGGGAGAAGCCCTGTTGGTCCTTGCAAACCAGTAGGAGTGGCTCTTCCACCAATAGAAAAAATATAACAAAAATCACTGAAGAAAATTAAGAATTAGAATTAAGT
Source organism: Suncus etruscus (assembly GCF_024139225.1). Lineage (NCBI taxonomy): Eukaryota > Metazoa > Chordata > Mammalia > Eulipotyphla > Soricidae > Suncus > Suncus etruscus. The sequence goes on along the minus strand of NC_064852.1, from coordinate 145,707,464 downwards.
TAATCTGGTGAGATGTACTATAGACTACTACATATAAAGTAATGGACATTTCTGAGAATTTCGTCTGTTGTGATAACTAAGTAAGAGTATTGTTTCGGTTTCTTTATTATAACTTGTTATTATTTTATAATGTTATTTTTATTATTTCTTTAACACATTTGCAAGGTAAACATGGTTATATAAAATGATTTTTGTTTTTACATCAGAGAAGAAATATTCATAAACATAGTAGAATATATGCTGCTTAACTATTTTAACTTAACACAATTTTTGATATGTGTAGCATACAAATGTTTCATAAATATTTATGCAAAATATTTAAAATCATTATACTCATTCAAGGCCCAGTTATGACCAATGCCACAAATGAAGAAAGATAATATTTTATAAAAGAAAAATAAAGATATTACATCCTGGGGCCAGAGTGATAGTGCAGCAGTAGGGCAATTGCTTTGCATGTGGCTGCCCAGGATGGACTTTGGGTTTGATCCCTGGCATCCCATATGTTCCCCCAAACCAGAAGCGATTTCTGAGCAAATAGCCAGGAGTAACAACTGAATATCATTGAGTGTGGCCCAACCCCCCAAGAAGATATTGCATTCTACTAGAAAACTAATAAAATACATAATAACATTTAATTTGAAGGGTTAGAGAAATAGTCTAATAGGTAGGGTGTTTACCTTGGTAGGATCCAAGAGAATCACCTAAGTTAAATCCCTGGTGCCCCAGATTATATTCCAAGTCCTTCCAAGGTTTATGCCTGAGTGCAAACCCAGGAACAAATCCTGAATACTTCAACATTTAGCCTCAAAACATAAATTAAACAAAAAGATGGAATGAGGTAAATTTTGGAAAAAAATAGTAAAAAATATAGACATTCTTGCATAACAAAATTAATGGGCATAATTAATCATAAGGAATTTAACAACAGTATTCAGAGAAATGAAATCCAAAATCATGAAATATAATATTATTTGTTAAAATTTTTATAATATTAAGAGGTAAGTAACAACAAATATTAAGGAAGTGAAGCAACATAACCCTTGTTGGATGGTATAAAAAGGGACTGATCCTAATACCACTCTGGCACCAACGTGAGCCAGATTGCAGTGACATCCTGATGAAGAGGAAATAGCAACAACTTGATCTAAGAGTAGGTTGCCCTACCTCATCACCTAATGGTAAATTGAAATCAGAAGACACTTCCCTTTGATCTATGCAAAAATCAAGATCACTAATTACAGAAGTCTGACTTTGCCAACCCTGACTGAGCAGAACTTTTCCTGGGACCAATGAGAAGGATCCTAGCCTAGGATCAATAAGAAAGATCCTAGCCAAGGTTTCAGCCTAGAATTTGTACAAAAACCAAGATCTCTAATTCCAGAGGTCTGAGTTTGACAACTGCTACTAAGCAAAACTTCTGGAACTATAAGGAAAGACTTTATCCTAGGCTGTGTCCTAGGATCTGTGCAAAAACCAAGATCATTAATTACAGAAGACTGACCACAACCATGATGGAGTAGAACTTCTAGAACCATAAAGACTCTATCTTAGACTTCATCCTATGACCTGTGCAAATACCAAGATCTCTAATTACAGAGGACTGTACAACTGAGCAGAATGTTTCCTGATACCATAAAAAGACCTTGGGGTTTAGTAACGAGCAAGTATGGAACCTGTAGTTATTCCCATGATAGTATACTTTTTAAAATATAAGTCTTTATTTAAGCACCGTAATAACAAGCATGTTTCTAGTTGAGTTTCAGTTATAAGCAGAACATCTCCCATCACCAGTGCAACATTCCCACCACCAATGCCCTGCCTCCTCCCCCACCTCTGCTTGTATTTGTGACAGGCATTCTACTAGTCTCATTTTTTAACATTGTTATGTTAGCTGTTAGTGTGGTTATTTCCCTAACAGAGTTCAGCACTCTTTGTGGTGAACTTCAAATTGTGAGCTTGTCCTTCTAGCCCTTAACTCTATTTTCTCAGAGCCTTATTACAGTAATGTCTTTAATTTTTCTTAAAACCCATATATGAGTGAGATTATTTTGTGTCTATCTCTCTCCCTCTGACTTATTTCACTTAACATAATAGATTCCATGTACATCCACTTATAAGAAAATTTCATGACTTCATCTCTCCTGAAGGCTGCATAATATTCCATTGTGTATATGTACCACAGTTTCTTTAGCCGTATATCTGTTGAAGGGCATCTTGGTTGTTTCCAGATTCTGGCTATTGTAAACAGTGCTGCAATAAATATAGGTGTGAGGAAGAGATTTTTGTATTGTATTATTGTGTTCCTAGTGTATATCCCTAGGAGTGGTATAGCTGGATCATATGGGGGTTCTATTTCCAGTTTTTTGAGGAATCTCCATATTGCTTTCCATAAGGTTGGACTAGACAGCATTCCCACCAGCAGTGGATAAGAATTCCTTTCTCTCCACATCCCCACCAGCACTGATCTTGTTTTTTTTGTGATGTGTGCCAGTCTCTGTGGTGTGAGATGGTACCTCATTGTAGTTTTGATTTGCATCTCCCTGATGATTAGTGATGTGGAGCATTTTTATGCATCTTTTGGCCATTTGTATTTCTTCTTTGAGGAAGTGTCTGTTCATTTCTTCTAAACAGTACATTGTATATCTTAGATATTAGTCCTTTGTCAAAGACAACAGAATCAAGATAACCAATCTACAACAAAATATACACAAAGGGAACCTGTTACACTAGCAGTCCAAGGGAAACAGTGGTGGAAGGAGGACAACACTGGTGGTGGTAATGGCCCTAATTCAACATTAATATGTACCATAAATATAAATGTTAAAGACTTGTAATTCACATTGGTCACAATAAAAATTATTTTAAAAAAAGGGACTGAATAACTAACAATCATGACCTGCAGTCTGAGTGTTTCCCACAAAATTAGACATAGAACTAACAATATATTCCAACAACTTCACTGTTGCCATAGATCAAGAAAGAAAACAGTCCTCCTCTAACAAGCAATAAAAGAAAATAATGGCTACCAATGTTTCCCAGATAGTCATGTCCAGGCTGATACATCTGTGGCATTCTCAAAATGGATGGGGATAGATTGCCCTTTCTGCATGAACCACAACAGCCCATTACCAAACCCTCTGACAGAAAAGTCTCAGGTCTCTGACTTAAACTTATCGAACTGCCAGAACAGCAAATTTATTTAGATTATAAATCCTAGATGCACAGCAGCAAGTGACCATGCAGTACCTCCAAATTTTATAGTACTGTCAGCCCTGTAGTATCACTGGGAATGTGATGGGTAATGTCACATATAATCTACCTAGTCTAAACATTACATAAAAGGCTTAATTGGCACCAATTACAGTCCAGTCCAGTAAAGCCTTTGACACTGACATTAGTAACATCAAGAAAATACATCATAATTATTTCAAATTGAACCTTGAATATTATGAACAACTTGGCAAAGCAGTGTTATAATAATAAATGAATAAAAAAGAAAACAGTATATCAAAAGGTATCTTCAATCCCATGTACATCACTCACAATGGCTAAAATTTGGAAGTTATCAAAGAGTCCACCAATGAAAAAATGGATAAAGACGATTCTGTCCATCTTTGCATGTTAATTCCTTATATTTTATCTACATGCACATGGGTACTATTTAGACCTGAGAATAGTTTTTTTTTTTGCTGTTAGTACCAATGTAACTTGAGGAAATTATACCAAGTCAGCAAAGACAAATATTTTATGCAATTTCTAAGTATAAAAACAAAATAAACTAAATTCACTGACAGAGAGAGTAGAATTGTGATCGCTAGATGCTAGTGATATGGGAAAGATGTTTGTTGCGCAATATAAATTTATAGTTAGAAGATAAATAGGCTCTAGAACACAGCATAGTGATAATACTTAATAATCCTTACCTATGTACTGAAAAAGTTTTTTCTTGAATATTTTCATCAAGAAAAAAATGATAATTATGTGATGTGAAAGAGATGTTAGTTAATACAGTGGATATAGTCATTAAAATTTATGATGTAGTAAATAATACATTGCACATCTTTAATTTAAAATTATTGTTAATCATTCACTGGTATTTTTTTCTCATTGGTCTCCATTTCAAAAACTGCATGTACCATATATATTTAAAATAAAATGGGAGGATGGACTTTTAGTTTGGGAAGAGACCATTTCAGGTGGGGTACCATATATTTTCAAAATAAAAATGAGAGGATGGACTCTCAGGCTGGGAAGAGGCCAGTACTCTTTACCTACTTGTTTACTCTCAACGGCCTCTTGGCCTCTTCCTTCTTTTATTGTGTAACTGTTGTTGCTACCATACTAGGTTTCTGATTAGTTCCTACAAACGGTGACAATTGAGTCCACTATCTTAAGCTAGATTGTTTATTTTCCCCACTTTTTACCTTTTCTCCTCTTTGTGAACTATTCAATAAGGTATTTTGGTGAAAAAGTTCCTCTCCAGCTTTCCTTCCCTTTGTTATTTGTTAAATAAGGAAGTTTGTAGAAGTGTCCATCCATTTAATGTTTATATAAGAACCAAGTCAATTGGATTGTTGGACTTGTTCTAGCATCCCTATAGGCACCAATCTCGCCATGTGATACTGTTCTTCGTTTGCATAGGCACATTAAAATGGGAAATTATATACAAACACGTTCTTATAGAGAAGGAAACACACAAATTTCCTTAAACGGTGACAAATGTGTCCACTGTCTGTGTTATCACTCCAGCCTAAATGATTTAATTTTTAATGAAAATTTAAAATAATAGCCTACATGATGTAACAATAACCATAAAGTCTATGGTATTTATGCACAAATTATATCCTCTGCCCCCTCACCACCAAAGTGTCCCTGCTCCTCTGCCACTATCACTATCTTACCTTTGATCCAATTTTCATTCACTCCCTCTCCCTCTACTTCTTGTTAATCTTTTTTTAAAATTCAAGGTCAAAGGTTTTCAATTGTTTAATAGTATCTATTCCATTTTTATTTATATTTATATTAATTTTATAGATGGATGTGATAATCTGTGTGTGTTCTTTTTCTTTGAGTTATTTAACTTAACACAGTATCTTCAAGTTGGGAAAAAATATTTTTGAACATTTTTAGTGTGATTTTGTCATAAGAATCTAAGCCAGATTCAAGTGTTTATGTTCTACAGTTGCAGAACAGAACATATACGACTGATTTTAACAAGAGTGTGGGAAGTCATTTGTAATAAGCTACTAAAAAGTTTGACAATTATTATTAAAATTCACTGTTCAAATTGTTCCTGGAAAACTGGCTTGTTTCTCTAGTAGATCCATGAATATGGTATGCAGAATTAGTATCTAAGCTTAAAATGTCTCTGAACTTATTTATTTAACAGATTCAAGAAGTTAGTTTTGGGTAGGTTCCTCACAGATTTCTTTTTGGACAGTCCAAGCATTGCTCTATGGTTCTTTCCTGCCATCTACCCAAGGCACATGTGAGGGACAAAGAGGCTTCCATCAGCCTGTGTATGAGCAAAGGGTTAAAGAGAGACTCTGCTTCTTCTACACTGTATTTTTAAGTGTTTGTATTTACATACTTTGGTCATTTACATGATCTGTATTACTGGTTACTTCTCACGTTGGAGAGATTTATAATGACCAATTGTGTGAAACAGACTTTTTTAGCATCCCACCACTCTCATCCCCTTTCTACCATAGCAAATGTCAAGAAATTGCAAGCTACTGTTCAACTGGATAACTCAAAGTAGGCTACTATTCAGTTCAAATCTCCTTCACTCATTATTACAGATATTATGCACCAATTTAGGATTATCCCCATTATACATTACAGAAGTTATTTTCATATTAGCTTTATCTGTTTAAGCTTCCCATTGATCCTTTATTTCCTGTTATTAAAATCTAATTTTTAATGAATTAACATGATACCAGTTTGCTTTTGCTTTTTTTTGGGGGGGGAGGGTGAGAGGTTGGGACACACCCTGCAATGCTCAGTTGTTACTCCTGGCTCTGTGCTCAGAAATCATTCATGGCAGTCTCAGAGGACCATATAGGATGCCAGGGATTGAACCCAGGTCATCCAGGGTTGGCCTCATGCAAAGGAAATGCCCTACCGTTGTGTTATCCCTCTAGCCTGATTTTGCTTTTTAAAGATACAAAGTAAAACTTTTTTACAGTTCTGTTTGTTAATCTAACCAGTGTGTATTTCTATTAGCCTATTTTAGCTTTTTTGGGGGGCCACACCCGGCGATGCTCAGGGATTACTCCTGGCTATCTGCTCAGAAATAGCTCCTGGCAGGCACGGGGGACCATATGGGACACCGGGATTCGAACCAACCACCTTTGGTCCTGGATCGGCTGTTGCAAGGCAAACACCGCTGTGCTATCTCTTCGGGCCCCACTATTAGCCTATTTTAAATTTCTTTACAATAGATTATATAAAACAAGGCCACAACTCTGTTCATTATTTCTAGCTTTGACATTAAAGAAAATATAGCTTCAATATTGTTAAAAATGGAAAAGAATAAATATAATCTCACATGGGCAAAAACTTACCATTTATTTAATTAAACATACTTTTTTGATGACTATATAAATCTAAATAATTTATATAAGCCAATCATAATGGAACCTACTCAAATGATATTCCATAGAGCTAAACAAAACAGAGAAAAATTATATTTAGTGCCTCAATTGTTTAGTACTCTAAAGAGATAGTATTTCATGTGTAACTTGATATGTTCAATAATATATTTGATTCATCATGAAAATATAAAAACTAAGAAACACTGGCATGGCAAAAGATATCTTAGCCTTTAGTGTTTTGTAGAGAACATGTAAATAGAGAAGATACGCCATTTTGGTGAGAAGTACAGAATACGTGAATAATTAAACATGTGTACAAAGATGAGTCAGTAAAGTGATACATAGGAAGAGAAAGGATAGGAAGTCTTGCAAATAGCCAGGAAAGTACAATAGAGAATCATGTCAGAAAACAAGAAATAACCAACTGTTAAATGGTACAAAGAGGGGCATTTTTAGGAATTTTGTTTCGCACATGCTCAATCAGGTTTGATCTGCAGCATCCTCTATGTCCTGAGCTCTGCCAGTAGTGGTCTCTGAGTGAATAACCAAGAGTAAGGCCTGCGTACCACTCCGTAGGGCACCAATCTAAAAACAAATAAAAAAAGCAAATTGAAAATATAAGGCCAAGCAGTCCCAAAGAAAGTCAGTTGAATTTGGGCTTTTGCAGAAACTGGCATGTCGATCTCAAGTATTTGCACAGAAATAATGAAGTTGATAATCAATTAGGTTATCTTTGCAATATTGAATAAAAATTAATATAATGTAGCTTCAAGGTTTAGCTACTACAGGACATACATTGCTCCTGTTGTAAAACAATAGTTTATTTGGACAGATATGCTTAGTTTTTGAGTTATATCTGAAAACTTTAAAGATATTTTAAACTAGAAAGAAATTGCATACATCATAGAACTATACTTTTTTTTTTATATTTTTAAGTTTCGATTCCCAACTTTAAAAATAAGAGAACAAGCTAATCTCTAAGTTGTTTCTCAACACTTTCTGAGCCTAATTTAAGATACTTCAAAAATATTTGTACCTTGTAAAAAGTCCAAGATAAATAGAGAATAGTGGGAAAAATAAAAAGAATGCAAGATCAGAAAAACTAACTTTATAGAGAACAAAAAGGCTAAGGAGAGAATTTGACATAATCCTTTTAAAACTCGTTTCCTTTTTTACTTTTTTAAAAAGGATGTTGGGTATATTATTGTAACCCTAAGGCACATAAATATTTACAGTCTTGTAAGCCAATGTTACTTTGTTAAAATAATTTTTAAAGAAGGATATATTGCCACCCATCTCCATCTTACTGACCTTTTCATTGAAGGACAGAATTGGTCATTTGGTGGTAATTTTAATGTAATAAGTATGTGTTGAGTTATAATAATATATACATAAACTTTAATTTTTAACAATCAGATATAAAAAATTTTTTAATCAAAAATAAAAATGACATTCTAAATGTATTTCTCTAAGTTAAAATTTAAAAAAAAATCAACCCATATTTTTAAATACATGTTGAAGACAACAAGAAAAATGAAAATAATGACATCAAAATTTAGGGCAAAAAAAAAAAAAAAAAAAGAAAGAAAGTTGTCCCAAACCAGGAAAGATGAGTCTTGACCTCTTACGTAATACGATTTCTCAAAAAAAAAAAAATGAAGCAGAAGAAATGTGTAACTCCAAACTCAGCTAAACACATCAGAACAATCACATAAATTCTAGAAAGGAGAATATAGAGTAAGAAAAAAGGGGGAAGTGTTGAGGTTTCCCTCACTCCCTCATCATAGTAGTCCAACCCTGGATGGATGGGTCTGCAGCGGGGGTACCACATGATACAAAAATGTGACAGATTAAGGGGAGAAAAATTATAGAGCTATGCGGGCTTCCAGTTCCCTGAATGAGCTGATCCAGTGCTGTGCTTTCCCTGCAAATTTTATTTACCAGGACAAAAGTAATTCACCAGGGTGGCTGTAGTTAACAAAATAAAAAGTACTTAGGCTAATCAAGACTAGGTGAGTTTTTACAGCTTAAAATGGCAAATAGAGAAAAGTGAAATCAGGGAGTTACCTAAGAATTAGCTACAGGTTTACAGGTGTCTACAGGGAAGGAACTGCAAAAGAACAAAATAGTAGGAATGTGATAAAATTAGCAATATGTATATATACATATATATTTCTCAATTCATTTTTACTTATGAACACTTTGAATCTAACAATTTCACATGAAGCAAATCATTCTGAAAGGAATCTACAAACTAAGCAAACATGTACCTCCTGATAAAATAGTGGAAGGATAAAATACTCATCATGCTCATATGGAAGTGGTAGGCTGAGACATCCTTCCATATAGAATCAATCTCCAGGATAGCACTATGCTATTAATAAGAATCTCTAACTCCCCACTTCTCCAACAAAAGAGTTTAATCTGTGGGCTATATAAAAATATAGTATAGTAATAATATCCAGAGATGATAAGACTCCAGGGTAGGAGGGCCAGTTCATACTAGGAAGCATGCCAGAATTAGTGGGGGTTGGGGTGCAGTTGTGGCAGAAAAGAGACCACTATGACAATGGTAGTTGGAAATATCTGGGTAAGAACTGGGTGCTGAAAGGAAAAAAAGTGATAGGAGCGCTATCCTCAACAACAGTATTGCAAGCCACAGTGTCTAAAAAGAAAATAAAAGAGAGAGAGAAACCCATAAGAGAGACCCAGAGAGAGAGACTCAGAGAGAGAGACCCAGAGAGAAACCCAGAAAGCAGAAAAATGCTCCATAGGCAAGCAGGGGGGAGGACAGGAAGAAAACTGGGGATATTGGTCTTGGAAAATGTGCACTGGTGAAAGGTGTTGGACATTGAATGACTAAAACTCAAGTCAGAAACAATTTTATATCTGCAAAGAAAAAAGAAAGAATTGTATTGTGAACAATCTTATAACCACCACGTTGAAACAAAGTAATTAAAATTATTTTAAAAAAAAAGGACAGATTAGGTGCATTCAAAGTATGCACCTAAAAACTGTATTATCTTAGAAAAATTAAAGAAAAGAGTTAGGAGACCATATTTACCATCCCCTATTTTATGATTTTCACCTAAGGGAAAGGATTACTAAAGACCTCGCTCTGAAAGCCATCAAAGCTTCCGTTCAGAAAGTACACAATTTAGCAAAGAAGACTCCCTTTATTGGCCTGCTAAAACAACTGTGTATATCCTGCCAGAAGTGAGCACATAGGGATATAATTCACTCTGAGAAGTTCATTTATATACTTTGAGACTGCTCTTTGACAGTCTTCTCACCTAGAATAAATGGAAGGGTTAACTGTGACTTCACCTAGAGACAATTAATATATACCACTGGAATCTTATACATACACCTGGAACTCCTGTGTTTACCACTGTAAACCCCAGTATTGGCACCCAAGTCACAGGCCAATGAGCTGTATTTATTTCTTTTTGGAAAAAGGAGCACATTTAGCAGTGTTTATAAATTACCCTGGATCTGTGCTCAGCGATCACTCCTAGTAGGCTTGAAGGGTCATAAGGGACTCATGGGTTTGAACCCAGGTCAGTCACATGCAAGACAAGCATCCAACCTGCTGTGCTATTGCTCTAGCACCCTTGATTGTATTTTTTTTGAAGTGGAACTGACACGCATTAGTCTCAAAAAACACTAGCACACCATGTAAATATTTTTTAAAAATTCAGGTAAAGTGATTGCAATAGCATCAATGTTCGTTGTTTTGATATTGATATTGTTATTTGAAGTTATTGTACTTTTATTAACTTTTCTTTTTCTTTTCTTTCTTTTTTGTTTTTGTTTTTTTTTTGTTTGTTTTGTTTTGTTTTGTTGTTTTTTTTTTTGGGGTCAGACCTGACAGCACTCAGGGGCTACTCCTGACTCTAAGCTCAGAAATCGCCCCCCGGCAGGCTCGGGGCACCATAAGGGATGCCAGGATTCGAACCACTGTCCTTTCTGCATGCAAGGCAAATGCCTTACCACTGTGCTATCTCTCCAGCCCCAAACTTTTCATTATTGTACTTTCATTAACATCAGCCTGCAAGGTCCTCCACCACTGACTTTACATCAATTCTATTTCACCTCTATTTTCCTTATTCCCTTGTTTCCACACTTTTTTGGTGATTTTATAGTCAAAGGCAAATGGTTGTCATCATTTATCAAGTTCTATTCTTTTGTTTTCTTTGTCTATCACAGATAAATGAGATGATTTAGTATCCATCTTCCATCATTTTACTTAGCATGATGTCTTTCTATTCCACCCACGTTGTAGTAAATTAAAAAGTTCATCTATTCTTATAGCTGGGTAATATTTTTTTAAATTACAATATTTATTTAAAATGCTTCAAAGTCAGATTCATCATCAGATATACGAAAGAGTTGTTCCTATTCTTCTCGAGTTAATTTTTCATCAGTGTCCCAGTTGGCAGGAACATCTGTTTCTCCAGTTTCTTTGCTTTCTTCTGAGTCTGAATTCCGCAGCAGGTCGTCTTCTGTGTCGTCCATTTGACTGCTGATGCCTGTCTTCAAGAAACTCTTGATGATCATTTCTTTTGGGATGTCTTCCCATGATGTTTTAACCCAGGATGCCACAAGAGATAAGCCAGGTTTCTTGAGGTTGCAGCCCAGAAAAGGCGCAGTGCGAACTTACAATTCACTTGCGCCCTCATTGGACCAGCTGCCACTGCCACCCAACCCAGCCCTCGTTTATAACGCGCACCCAAACTTTGATTTCTTTTCTTGGTAGAAAATTGTGTGCATTATACTCGAATAAATACGGTGTTTTCTTTTTTTTTTCTTTCTTTTACTTTTATTTCTGAACTTTCCAAGAGAGAGAAGATAATCATATAAATGATGAGCATGGGATCAAGCATATTTTCAGACATAGTATACTGAGACAAGACTGATTGATGGTCAGGGCAAGGGCCCTGAGCCAGTACTGACCAGCCACTTGAGCAAAGTTGATCAATACTGAGACGAATCTCTTTATTACTCAGAAAGTTTCTTCACAAAGGCTGTGAAATTTTCTTCTGGGGCAGGCTATTATTAAAACAAACAGCTCCCACATTGGTCCTGATGCTGAGTTCAGGAATTAGAGACCAGCAAGGTGTCACCCATACCAAGACTCTCACACTGGTCCAACTCTTGGGTGAAGAGGAGACATGAGAAAGCTGATGTTCCATCTGCCTGTTGGGTAATTTTTTTTTGGAGGGGGGGATTTTGGATCACACCCGGCAGCACTCAGGGGTTACTCCTGGCTCTATGCTCAGAATCTCCCCTGGCAGGCACGGGGGACCATATGGGATGCCAGGATTTGAACCACCAACCTTCTGCATGAAAGGCAAACGCCTTATCTCCATGCTATCTCTCCGGCCCCAAAAAGTGTTTTTTTTTTGGGGGGGGGGGTGTCACACTCAACAGCACTCAGGAGTCACTCCTGGCTCTATGCTCAGAAATCGCTCCTGGCAGGCTCGGGGACCATATGGGATGCCAGGATTCGAACCACAGTCCTTCTGCGTCTAAGGCAAACCCTTACCTCTGTGCTATCTCTCCGGCCCGAAAATTTCTTTATCCTTAATTACTATCTTTTTTGTTTGTTTGTTTTTGGGCCACACCCAGCTCAGGGGTTACTCCTGGCTATCTGCTCAGAAATAGCTCCTGGCAGGCATGGGGGACCATATGGGACACTGGGATTCGAACCAACTACTTTAGGTCCTGCATCGGTTGTTTGCAAGGCAAATATCGCTGTGCTATCTCTCCGGCCCCTAGCTGCGTAATATTCTATTGTATCTATCAATCTGTTTACTTTTCACTTGGATGGTTTTCATGTCTTGGATATTATACTCAGTGTAATAAATAAACATGGAGGAGAGGGCATATATTGCTTTAAGATACTGATTTTATTTGCATTGGATATATATTCAAAGGTAAAATTGTTACTATATCAGGTATTTTAAATTGATAGATAACTTTCTATAAGAAAGTATAAAAATTCTCAAAAAACTAAGTATAAAGTTTCTAAATACCAAGCAATTCCATTTTCTAACACTTATTCTCCCAATTATAAAAAAAATTATCTGAAAATAATGTGGACACTATGTTCATTGCAACACTAAGGGACAAATAGGTATATGAACAGAAAGAATTAGATCCTATTCTTATTTTTAGTAATAATAAGATTTAAGATGGTCTCGGCCTTCATCCTCAAGAAACTGGTGGGGAGCCCTTAAGATATTATGATTAAGACAACTTAATTTGTCCTTAAACAAATCCATAGAGGAGAAAAAATATTAATATTGCAAGCAAATATTTAATTAAAATTTAATAAAGTGGTAAAAAAAAGGATGCTTTGATGGATACTATTTTATTCCATATTAATAGTCCACTTCATGCTATGTAAAACTATTTCAGCAGTAGCATTTATTTAGACTTGAGAATCTGAAGTTTAGTTTCAACTAACTTTTTTTTTTAGTTTTTGGGTTTTGAGGCCACATTTTGTGACACTCAGGGGTTACTCCTGGCTATGCACTCTGAAATCGCTCTTGGCTTGGGGGACCATATAGGACAGTAGGGATGGAACTGTGGTCTGTCCTAGGTTAGCGAGTTTAAGTCAAACGCTCTACAGCTTGTAGAGCTCCGACTCCTCATCTAACATTTAACATAGAGCAACGAATCAAGCATTTTCTTTCTTTCTTTTTTTTCAAATCAAGCATTTTCATGTGACTAGCATCTGAGAGAACATTTATGACTGAAAATTTTGATGGAACCAATAATCTGTATTTTATCTTTTGTGAGGTGTATTTATATGATAGCTATATTTATATGTTTGTAGAAACATATATATATTTATATTTATATGATAGCTACTTAGATTGCTCAAATTATGACATATTGGATAAAAGACTGGATTTACTGATGTTTTTGGAACTTAAATAGAGATGTTTTCTCTTTTGGAACTTAAATAGAGATATTTTCTCTGTACCTTAAAATATAGGATCCTGCCATTTTACAATAAAATTAGTATTTACCTATATATTTTGTGAAAGCACAATGTACCCTCTAGTAAGTTTCAGATTCCTATACACATAGAAAGGAATCAGATTTAGCAGTATGAAATTAACAACACTTAAACCACTTATATTTCAGTTGAGCTGGTGGTAAGGATTAATTCGTAGATGCCAATTTCAACTTGAGTCTGATATTCTGCCAAGTCCAGCAAGGACTTGGAGCTGAATTTCTGGATTTGAGTTCTGGTTTTCATGATTCTAGGCTAGGTACCTGAAACAGGTTAATCTCCACAAACTCAATTTCCACACCTTAAAAATTGGGGATTATGGTAGAATGAATGATTTAAAAGAATTACATGGGTCTTTACATAGGGAAACCCCTGTATAAAAACAGTATTCAGTATATTAAAACAAAGAGATTTTCTGCTTGGAATTTCAAATTTTGATACTGAATATCAATTATACATATAACACGAAACCCCCAGGGAGTAATTAAACCTTAAGCAAACATTTCTGGTTCTGTGCAATTCTGATTAAGGCAATTCATGTACTCCTATTCAAAGTAGGATACTAATCCAACACAAATGGAGGCAAAGTACAAGAGAAGTAGTAGTAGGAATCACTACTGTGACCTGAGCTAAGACATAACAATGACCATAGAAAGTGAGTACCTAAACCCTGAGTTAATTGTCCAGTGAACAAGTGAAAAAGGGAAGTAACTAGTAAGGTTATTTCTTCCAGTAGTCTACAGCACTGATTTTCAACCATCTGTCTATAGACTGGTATCTGTCCATAGGTTTAAAAAAAATACTGAAAATACTGGCTTACTAGTAGTTATTAACTGCTTGTTTGTGGACCATTGCTTATATAGATACTTCTCCTTAAGTATATAATGGTTTACAATCACTGGTCAGAGGAGAGGCATCAGTTTTACATGATTGAGTTACAGTTATAGCCACTATTTCAAATGAAAATAGTCTCATTTTTTAGGTTACTGTTTGGTTCTGGGAATACTAATGCTGTTTATTTACATAGGAAGACTGTGTATTATCAGTCCAAAGTAATAACATTTCAAAATTATTCCAAATAGAAGTATTCTACTTTTCATTTACAAAAGAAAGCAGAACCCTTTTTACATGCTAGATGTGGAGATCTTGAGGGCAGAAAACGATATTCTTATACATTAATAATATTCCTGTAGTTGGTAGCTTAATAGATATGTAATAATTAGAGTAATAATAATAATTCGAGAAAATATATAATTCAAATTGGTTTGAAGTTATAAAATTAGACATATTTTTCCAGATTAAGTATTAATAGCATTTTGTTTTCATTCTAAAAATCTCAACTTGGAAAATCAATTCATTATTTTCTATTAAGGTAACAGATAATTGAATACATTTTTTCTATTCAGATAAATTGATAATCTACATTGAAGTTGCTTCTTCAGATTCTTAGCTTTTTTATACATAGTAAATGAAGTATTATAGTCAATAAAAAATAGATATTCATAATTTTAAATTTGTCCTAGTATTTTTTCTTTATAGAATTGAGAAAGAATATTAGTTTATACTCTAATGGAAAATAGCATGTTTTAAGAGTGTATTACTTTCATCAAAGTTAATATAACATAAAAATATATTTCAACAAGTGTTATTTGGAGAGGCAATTAAGTACACATACAATTTTACAGTACAGGTAGATGATTTAAAATAGAGAAAATAAACAAAAGAAAATTCCTGTTCACAACTATACATACTAGAGTTATTAGTAGTGTTATTTTGAAAAATGTAATACCTCCATGAAATTGATTTCAATCTAATATGTTTCTCAAACCCTTTTATGAAAAATACAGAAATTAGATTAGATCCAATTCATAAATATTGATAATTCATGGAAGCAGCTCAAAAAGACTGCAAGATTTTTTTGCTATTATTCTCAAAAATTTCTACAAACATATTTCTATTTTCTTTTATGTTCATTTTGATGTATAATTTGCTATAGACAAAAATTCAGATTTTTATTAATTATTCATAATCAAAATCCAAACAATCCAAAAAAATCAATGTTCTTTGTTATAATTACTAGTTATTAAATAGATCATTCAAGCTCAATTTATTTTATAAAGCCATTAACTATACGGTTTAGTAGAAAATTTATTAAAGTATGAAATATTTTCAATTAAAATTGTATTATATTTTGGGCTCTAAGATTTTTATTCTTTTGTTTTTGGGTCACACCCATTGGCTCTTAGAGGTTACTCCTGGCTTTGTGCTTAGAAATTACTATTGTAGTCTTGTGGACCATATGGGATGCTGGTGATCGAACCTAGATTAGCCACAGGCAAGGTAAACACCCTACACACTGTGCTATCACTCTGGCCCCTAATATCCTTATTTTGCTATAGATGGCCATTATTAACTTGAAGTTTCTTTCTAAACATATATTGTTGATGGCTATTATGAATGAATGTTGTAATTTATCAAAAGCTTTCTCCTTATTGATTAAAATAATGCTATGATTTTTTTTATATATTAGGTCACTGATATGGTGTATTACATTAATTGGATTGAATATGTTGAACCATACTTGCATCCATGGGATAAATCCTATTTGATTGTTATGTATGATATTTTGAATTTGGTTTGCTAAGATTTTGTTGAAGATTTGATTTGGTATTGATCTTCATCAAACAACTTGTTCTGAAATTTTCTTTTTTATCTGCAAAGACAAACCCTCAGATCAATGGAAAAATACTTTTCTTTTTTTTTTTTTATTTTTTTCTTTCTTTTTACTCCCGGCCCCACCCCCCACCGGAAAAATACTTTTCAACACAGTTTCTGGGTATGTGAAGTGGAGCAAAGACAGTGTCTTCAACAAATGTATTAAGAAAAATAGATAACCACATGCAAAAAGTGAAGCCAAATTGTATCTCACGTTATACACAAAAGTCAATCCAAATTTAATCAAAGATAAAAATAATTATTAGGTAGAATAATCATAAATAATAATCTATAAATTCATTGAGGAAAATATGGGCAGAACACACCAAGATTTGGTCCTCAAAGTATCTTCAATAATATGATTCCACTGGCAAAAATAAAAGAAACAAAAGAAACAAACAACACATCAGCTAAATGGTTACTATCCAAGATACATAATACACTCCAAAAGATTAAAGAAAAATTTAGAAACCCTACTAAAAATTGGGAGGAGAAAATGAACAAATACTTCTCTGAAGAAGAGAGATATCTAGTAGGTATATGAAAACGTGTTCATCATCCCTGATTATTAGAGAGATCCAAATCAGCACAGTGAGCTATCTCACAGTGAGAAATGGCACAACTCAAAAAGATTCAAAACAAAACAATTTGTGTGAGCAGGGATTAAAACAAAGGAACTCTTATCCTTGGCTGGTGGGAATGGTTCAAGCTACAATGGAAAACATGAAGAGTTCTCAAAAAAGTAAGAAAAGTTTTCATATGGTTCAGAAATTCTATTTCTTGCATAAACCTCCAAGAAACAAAAGATATATTCAAAAGGAAGTGTTCACACCAATGTTTATTGCTGCATACAATAGCTAGGAATAGCTATGGAAACAACTCAAGTTTGTGACAACAAATGAGTGAATGATAAACATAAAGAGTTAAAGAGCTATGACTAGTAACCAAGTTTAATTGTTGCAAATATCCTGCTACAGATGTAAATTTGACTGATGTTCTAATTGGGGGTGGTGGTGGCAGTCACACGGGGCAGCACTTAGGGTTTACTCCTGGCTCTGTGCTCAGAAGTCGCTCCTGGCAGGCTTGGGGGACCATATGGGATGCCAGGATTGGAACCATGGTCAGTCTGCATGCAAGGCAAATGCCCTACCTCTATGCTATCTCTCCGGCCCCTGGTGTTCCAATTTTATAATACAACCACAACAGAAGAAATACTTGCATGTCAAAGGGCATACCTTGAAGACTATTAGACCTTAAAGCAAAAGTACCTGACTCGAATGCTTGTGTTCTGAGATATTAACTAACATAAGATAAGATAAAGGAACATAAGAGATTAATTTTGTTTCATGTACTGTCAACATCTAAACAAGATATCATATGTTCAATGGTTTACTTTAGAATTGTATCATACTTAAATATTAATATAGTAGGTTTACATGTTGCCTTGATCTTTTAGAATTGTATCATACTTAAATATTAATATAGTAGGTTTACATGTTGCCTTGATCTTTTTTTCTTCTAATTTGATGCACCTTGCAATTTAGACTCCCCCCCATTTTGTTTATTTGTTTCTTTGGTTTATTGTTTTACCTGTAAACTCAAAATTAATAAGGTGCTTTATTGCAAGTGTCAGGGTTAGAAAGAAAGAGATAAGAATCTAGGGAAACAGAGATAGTAGAGCCAGTGAGACACTTGTCTTTCATGCAGCTGAATTGCATTGTATTCCCAGAAAACATAGGGTCCCCAAAATACCACTAACAGTGATTCCTGAGCACATAAGTAAGTTTTGAGAATAGCTGGTTATAGCACAACTCTCCCCATTTCTCTCCACCAAAGGACAAAATACAAAAAGGATCCTGATAAATAGGGACGGGCACATCTTACAAAACTTCTGTTTAGTCTTTCCTCTCCTATATGGCAGAACATAGACACTGCTTTCACTGGCCTCCTATTCATTTATCAGGACTCTGTTTAATATACATTTGAAAATGAAGTCTTAGTTGTAGAAGAAATTTTACTTCTTTGGGAAACCATTCTTCCTACCCCACACAAGGACCTTCAGTAATTCATGAAGAACAAGAGAACTTGTCTGTACCAAATGAAAAGCCCAAAAGGGCTTTTCAAGGGCACAGTTCTGGTAAGAGCTGATGAGTTTTGCCTGGAGAGCAGTTTCTCGTTTTTTTCTTTTTCTTTAGATGAGAACTAGTTCAGATTGGAGAAAAGCCTGCCTGAAACATGAATAAAAGAACAACCTATATGGGATCACACATAAATACTTTTGAAATGGGAACCAGATTTCTTGATTAGTATTCTAACAACATGATTCTTTCCATGAATTCAGCAGAAACTTATCAAGAGGTTAAAAATGTTGACCAGTAAAAAATCAGGGACAGACATTTCCTGGTTGAATAAACTCACATGTTTTACCCACGCCTTGGCCAATTCTTATATGAAACTACTCTAGATTATAAAACTACTTATGAAACCTATTTCTGTTCAAATAAGCCTTATTCATGGTTCAATATATGATCAAGTAATAGGTATTGAGTAAAGTGGCCTTTTAGACGCAGATAATAGGTGAACTAGGAGAAATTTAATGACAAGCAACTAGGATGGAAATGCTTCTCATGTCTTTCTCATGCCTATGAGACCTGAGATGAGTCCATTCACCTGGCATATCCATATCAGGGAAACCTCTTTAAAAATTGTAACATATGGATAGAAGGCACAGGGGAGGTAATTATTGGAGGGTAACAGAAAACAAATGGGACTTAGGGGTATATTGTAAAGCTAATTGTGTACTTTGTAGTAAAACTGAATTACTGAGCATTATTGAATCATTCCTTTTTGTTTCTTTGTTTGTTTTTTGAGGGGGTCACACCCAGCAGCACACCTTGGTTACTCCTAGCTCTGTGCTCAGAAATCACTCCTGGTAGGGTCAGGGGAGCTCAGGCTCAGGGGATTTGAACCACAGGTCGGCTGCATGCAAGGCAAATGCCCTCTCGCCCTCTCAGACTCCTGAATTGTTCTTTGTAAATTAGAATTTGAGAATCATGTATCAACTAACTTGTTATTGAAAAATGCTGTTAGTTGTCTTTCAGTAATAATTATTTTCTTATTTTCTATTTTATTGGTATTTGGCACAAATGAAGGTTTAAAACCTATTAGTTTTAGACCAAGTTGATCTCACAGTAAGTGGATAGTAGAGACATAAAAAAAATCATGATATATAATGTCTATCATCTATAATGGGGACCAATATAAAGTAATACAGAAAATAAAAGCCTTAAAATCAGGAGTTCAGAGCACAGAGTTGATGGCACTTTATGGCTATATTTGAAAAGATAGCACAATCATTGTGAACTAGCTTTCATTTTATATCAATTGTACAATTTGAAAAAAAAAGTAACAAGAACCTTACATTATTGTAGATGAAAAAGGTAAGTTTGTTCAGAACTATGTTAGGGGTTATACTGGGAGCTTGAAGTCCTCTGTAGAGCAACTAGAAGCTAACTGCTTTGAGAGCAGAGAGAAACATTAACTTGACTTGTATTAGGATCTTAATATAGCTCAGAGCTGTCTGTCTCAGGGGATATTTCAGCAAGACAGATTCAAGCAGATAAGAATGAAAAGGAGGGGCTTGTGTTTGAAGGAGTAGCTGACAGCTCAGAAGAGTGTCTGTGTAGGATGTTCAAGGAATTTCCTCTAGTCAAGTAGAATTGGAGCAGTGATTCTCAAATCATAGTCCCCAGATGAGTAACAGCACCATAAGGAACTTGTTTTTTTTTTTTTTTTTTTTTAATTTTTATTTTTTTATTTAAACACCTTGATTACATACATGATTGTTTTTGGGTTTCAGTCATGTAAAGAACACCACCCATCACCAGTGCAACATTCCCATCACCAATGTCCAAGTCCATAAGGAACTTGTTAGCTGATTCAGATCCTTAGATCATATCAGAAATTGTCAAAAAGTCAGTGGATGGGGCCAAAAATATGTGTTCTAGTTGGAGAGACAAAATTTGAGGCAAGGTTAACTCAAAACCCTTTTGCTTTGAGCAGTATGTATGTCTCTATTAACTGAATATTTATCACTAACAAAAGTAATTTTCTGTGTGGATTATAAGACATAATTTATTTCTTTAATTTATTAGAAATTATTGATGCATTAAAATAATGATGAATTTATGAACTAGATCTACATACTGTTTTATTTTGGTAGCACATTGGTCTGAAATATACATATACTTTTTTCTCTACACTTGTAGTATAACATATTTATAGAAGTAGAAAGTTGTTGTGTTGAACACTCCTTTTGTTTACCTGTGACTCTCTTTCTTCCAGTAATATGCTCATTTTTTCTGGCTACAGGATCTACAGATGTCCCAGGTAGAACCCTTTACAATAACCAATTTCTTCTTGACTTTATAAATTAATTCAGGGAAAGTGACGTGACTCAGATAGGTCTCAACTTAATAACATCCTCGTGTAGGGATGCGATGCCCTTCAATGTCCATCTCCCAAAAATGTGATTGAACCAATTTTTTGTAGGAAGAAAAGCAACTATCTTGAAGAATGAAGTAAAATTATTAGGAAACCTCCACATTGTTATTTTCTCCTAGTTACTCTTTCACAATGGAATCACTTAAAAAAATTTTAGTTCAAGTTAGACTTACTAGCAATGACTGAAAGATTAAGCCTGGAAGAGTCTGGATGTGATTGCATTAGGTCTGTAAATGTTTGAGAATATTATTTATAAAGAAAGACAGATACATTATATTCACATATACAGTATATATGTGGGCATATTTAAGCATAGATATACAGTGCAATATATAGTATTTGCTCTCTATTATAAGCACACTATCTTTTTCTAATTATTTGGATTTTATTTTTAGTGTGTGCATGATTTTTGCAATTTTTTCAGTATTAACATATTCCTGGAAAAGTACATTCTTGATTACTTTTCCCAAAAGTGTATTTAAGACTTACTTTTTTTTTTATAAGAGCCTCCCTAGTGTTTTAGATCTCTATTATTGCTGTTGACAAATGACCACAATTATTTAGAACTACACAAAAATATGATCTTACATCTTATGATCAGGAGTCCACCAGGCATTTGTCTGGATAAAATAAAGCTGTTGGCAGGGTTATATTCTTTGTGGTATCTTGTAATGCACATGTTCTCTCTCTCTCTCTCTCTCTCTCTCTCTCTCTCTCTCTCTCTCTCTCTCTCTCTCTCTGAATTTTTTGTCTCCTTCTTACCTATTTAAACATTTTGACACTAACTTTGAACCCACCTAAATTCTCTTATTTTATTTTGTTTGTTTGTTTATTTTGGATTTTGGATCACACCTGGCAGTACTCAGAGGTTACTCCTGGCTCTGTGCTCAGAAATCATCCCTGTCAGGCTCGGGGGATCATGTGAGATGCCAGGGATCGAACCAAGGTTTGTCCTAGGTTGGCTGTGTGTAAGGCAAACATCCTACCACTGTGCTCTCTCTCCAGCTCCAAAATCATCTTATTTTAAGATTAACTACCTAGCAGCCTCCTTTTTTAACTGCAACTTTAATTATACCTTTCCATGGGATTTAATAAAATTATAGATTTGGGGATAAGATTTTTAACTTTTTTCAGGGACTATCTTTGTGCCAACTGCATGATTTGTTATACAAATCAATGAACTGTTCACTTTTGTCTATGAATATATCAATGTGCCTATCTTTAATTTCTCTGATTTTACAGTCAAATTCACTAAATAATTGTTCCTCTGCTTTTGTTCTTTCCATTGTCTCTTCTATGCATAGTATTGTGGTTATCCTTTAATTCCTACCAAAGCTTTGAAAACTTATTTCAAAGTTATCAACGAGTTAGACTTTGACTACCTCAAGGATTGACTAATGGTTCTCAAGGGAAACTTACCAATATTCAAAGAATCTTGTTGTCTTAAACCAAAAAAGAAATATATGGATATCTATCTATATATTATCTATCTATCTATCTATCTATCTATCTATCATCTATCTATCTATCTATCTATCTATCTATCTATCTATCTATCTATCTATCTATCTATCTATCTATCTATTTGCTTATGTCACAGTGAAGTAAAGATTAACTTACACCAAGGCCAAGTAATCATCCACCTGCCATTGTATCTAGAGTTATCTAGGACACTTTCTTCCTAGAGGATCTAGAGATCTAGAATTATCTCTGCAACCTCTGCATGCAACTAACAAGTAAAAAAAAAAAGATAAAAGAAAAAGGGATAGTATTTGTATTTTCAAAGGAATGATGCTAGAAAAAGATGTGCAACATATATTGAATGCTCTTTTTGGTAAAACATACCCTTATTGTTTCCTCTAACTGTAGATTTATTGATAAATGGCTTTAAGCAGGGTGTTCAGAAAAAAAAGGAAAATGAGAAACAAGGCTCAGAGAGATATAGCGTTGTGTCTTCATCCTCACTATCCATGTACATTTTCTGGGCATGGTTATTCCCTTCTGGGATGTTACTATCTTTTTGAGACCAATGCAGATGGTAGTTGGAAAGCTCAGTCAGATCTAAAAAAAAATGGCACCTGATTTAGAAATTTCAAATGATTTTGTGCTATATAATTTCTATTTATGTTGTTCAAAACTTCTGTGAAATTAATGTAATTAATGCATAATTCTTCCTTATTACTGATTTTTATGAATATATGGCAATACCTTGCTGTTTTACATCTGTCAGAGACCAATTTCATTTTAATTCTTCCTCTTTCTCATTAATTCCTGTTAACTAGTAGGATTCCTGTTTACCAATAGAGTAAGAATTTATATATGCTTTTTTTTTTCCTCTGTGGTTTTTGGGCCACACCCGGCAGTGCTCAGAGGTAACTCCTGGCTATCTGCTCAGAAATAACTCCTGCCAGGCACGGGGGACCATATGGGACCCTGGGATTTGAACCAACCAACTTAGGTCCTGGGTCAGCTGCTTGCAAGGCAAACACCGCTGTGCTATATCTCTGGTCCCCTATATATGCTTATTTAAATCATGAAGTAATCCATTCTTTCCCCCTATTTTCTCAGGAATAAATCATTTTAATTTGCCAATTTTTATTTTGTTCAATTTCTTAATTAGCTTAAGATCTTTTCTGGCAACTTTTTGGGCAACAAGTTATGTAGTATAATCAATCACTTTTTGATAAGATTATTCTATGATGACATGCATCTATTTTTTTATTATGGACAGGAATCCTTATTGCCTTATAAAATCGCTATATTTAATACTGCAAGACAGTGTTTTTGATGCATTACTCCTTGGGGGAGGAAGTGTTGCTGTAAGAATTGCTCAGGTCTGAGGTTCTTTCTGGAAAAATCTCTATCAACCAGATCAACAGTTCAATGCTAGGACCCAAGGAGTAGGTGCTTCTCAGAACTGTATAAGTATCAGGGCTCCCTTGACTTATCCTTATTGACAGGTGTTTTCATTTGGCCCTCTCATTTTTCTTCTTATACTTGATTCCTATACTTATAAATTTTCTGTATTAACTTTGTTTTTCATCTGCCTTATAAAATAAGTGTACCAAAATTAGGAATGAAATATATTTTTATTATTTTAAAAATAACTGCAAATATTATCATTTTTACTTCTGAATTTTTCAGTTTTTGTGGTCAAAGGAGAGGTATATTTGGTATCAATGAGTTCATTACTAAGCTAATTTTAAAATCAGCTATATATTTTACTCCTTTGGGAATGTTTTTCTAAATAAGATAAAAATATGGCACTCAGAATTTAAAATAATTTGGTCTACTTTAATTCTACAGATATTTATCTCAAATAAGGTAACTTTGAGAAAGAGCTTAAACTCAAAGATCAACAATAATAATGATGAGCATGATAAATAAAAAGGGAATTGTAAACTAACATGAACATGCCCATACATGGGTGAGTTTATAAGAATTTAGCAAGTAATACATAAATGAGCAGACTAAATAAATATGAAATTAAAAACCAACATGAAATGCCCATATCTGGATATGTTTACTAATTCATGAATTTATAATGTGTCCTCATAGGCAATAAGCACAAAAATTGTCTTATCTTCTTCTTGTCTAATCAAATTCTTGTAGTAGAATCTGCAGCCATGAAATCATACACAAAGCATTGCTAATCAAGTAGAACAAATAGTCTATGAGAAAATATGATCCAGAAAATTTTCTGTTTCTTTTCTAACTACATTAAATAATTTCTGGCAATTCTAATTTAGACAATTCATGTGCCCGGATAAAAACTAACAAAGATATTTTCTAGTTTAATTGTTGAAAAAAAAATGCCCACATTTACTAGTGAAGGACTATAAAATAGGTTGATGTTCTGTTGAAATTCCATTAATAAAATATTCTAAATATGTAGTTAGTCTTTATTATAAGGAATGTAGATCACATTCTTATTTAAATACCAGTGCTTGACCTCAGCCCAATGACACTTGTCAACTTTGAAAGTGAAGAGTGTAAAACTGGCTGGATTTCCATGGTGACTTAACTTTGCTGACCCTTTTCATCAGCTCTTATTTTCAAGGATTTGTAGTTCAAAGAAAAGTCTTCAATTTAGCTCATTACAAAGTAGCTTATGCTCAAATCTATGTGAACTACAGCAAACACTAACCTAGTTGTAGTCCCCCCCCAAAAAAAGAAACCAAAGAAATTTAGCACGTTTCTTAAATTTTGATTTGCCTTTTAACTCCTACATTTCCTGCATTAGAATTTACATATTAATATGCTACTAAACTACTTTTAACCAAAAAAAGGGTAGACTAAAACCATTTATCCAAAGAATGCAAGCAAATAAATGTAACCATAACTTGGGTTCTTGTTAATGAATCACAAAAGTCTGATCATTTCTCAAAGTATTTTTTAACCACGTTAATTTGTTTATCTCCAGAGAATGTCATTGAACAGTTCTGTCACTGGTATATAAGATCCTTCTGATCTGTATTCTGCTCATTCTTCAATTTTTTGTTTGCATTCATTTATTAGTCACATATTTGCATATATTTAAACAAATGTAAATTGAATTGAAAGATGGTTGGAAAAGTAGCATGAGATTTCAAAGCTTTATATTTTTAATTGTGGCATTTAGAGCAGTTCTGCTGACCCTAATAATAGCAGCAATGTAATGAAGATATTTTCTAGTCTAAGTCATGAAGGTATGGAAATAGAAGGGAGGTGGCTCATTTGGGCAACATTGTTCCCTTGGGCCTGAATCAAGCTGGTTAATTTAAAGCTTATAGCTAATAGGTCTTATCACCTTAAATGACATGGAATTGGCCAGAGGCCCAGAACAAGAGAGTTTAATTGGATGAATGATTATTAATTCTGAAGACAAAATAAATCAAAGGATTTAAAGAATGAGGCTGTTATGTTCATCACAACTGGCATCTTTGGATAATTTAATAGCTCCCATCCCCAAGCACTGACAGGCTGAACCATGTTACTCTTGTACTCTCGTGCAGGATTTCAATGTAAGCAATGTTTCAGTCTAGAATAAGCACTGGGCTCTGTGACTTAGATTCCAGGCAGGCTGATGTAACATTATCTGGGCACCACCAGATGTCGTACATACATTGTTCATCCTTTTCATTTCTCCAAGTTGTTGTAGTAAGCCCTGGGGGGAAACAAAAGAGATTCACTTCAACTATTAAAAAGCTAAGATGCTTTTGTGTAGAGGAGTGGCAAGTCCAGTGATAATAATATACTTCCTCTACCTTTGTTCACTTAATTTATAAAATAAGTCAAGTTTTCATGGAGAACAAGTTATGTGAACACAAAATATAAGAATTCTTTTCATAGTGAATCAATTTTGCTGAAAAACATTTCAAATCTTTTCTTTCAAACTCACTCTTGCTTATTTTCAGTTCCTAATTGTTTCCTATTTCAGTCCCTTTTGAAAGGTGCTGGAAATTCAGTTAACTAAGCTTTTCTGGTTTCTGGAACTTAGATATCAGTCAGTGAGTTTGATAGATAAACTAGTGAAACACAGATGGCCTTAGATTAGGTTTTCTGGAGTTAGCTGTTAGATATGTAGGTTGGGGCTGACAATGTGTTTGGGGGATGAATAATAGGATTGGGGAAGAAGCAGGATTGGGCAGAAGGAAATATCAAAGTGGTATAAGTTTGGCAACACATTGGACTCCATATTTCCCATGAGAGTTGTTTTATGTCAGTCTGGGAATTGAAATCTCTTGCATTACTCTGTGGCTATATGTGGGCAACCTTAGGAAGGGCATGACCTGGGTAAAGCTACTTTCTTCAGCTAAGGCCAACTCTGAAGCTGACAGTTGAAGGCTTTCTGATGAACACATTCTTAGTAAACTGAGAAACAAATTGTTTTTCATAGGGCTATTTACAAATGATATATCTCTTGTTCATCACACAGGATATCATAGAACCCTGGATAGTCAACACAGCCTTAGAAGATAGTTTATAGATTGTTTCATGTGAGGTTACAATAAAAACTATACTAAAAACCATAATGGTAAGAATAGCTAATATTTATTGATTAATTACTATCAGCATAATAGTAAATCCTTTATATAAATCTCTTCGCTTAACATTTACAAACACATAGTAGATGCATAACTATCATTCTCAAGTTACAAACGAAGAGCTAATAATGAAAGGATTATTGTCCAAGACTGCACAGTTTCAACACTAAATTATGTAATTTTAAGTTCCATTATGCTAAATGTGTTCCACCTGTTGAAGGTGGACTGGACTGTTACTCAGGTAAAAAGTATTTAGCAAAATTGCTTGACCTGGTATGCATATTTATAAGTATAAGTATATATATACATATATATGTATGTATATATATATTTTCTTTTACTTCTTGGACCACACCCTGTGACATTCATTGGTTACTCCTGGCTATGAGCTCAGAAATCTCTCCTGGCTTGGGGGACCATATGGGACACAATGGAATCAAACCATGGTCTGTCTTAGGCAGATGCCTTACCACTTGTGCCACCACTCTGGCCCCAAGTATATTTTTAGAAAGGTAAAATACAGAAGAAGAAAGAGAAGGATGAAGAACGGCAAGAAGAAAGGAGGGAATCACATTTAAAGGTCTTTTAGTAAATAGTTATGGTTAGATAAGTCCTACACCCAATTAATTAGCTTATAATTTTAATTAGAATAATTAAACTAGCATTAGACATGTTATTCATTGCATCATCTTTATGCATTCTTTCTCCAATGCAGTATCAGAATTGTTTAGCAGGTTGAATTGCTTATCTGTGACCTTAATGACAGCATGGTTCTTATCTCAAAGAAAAATCCTCATCATTCTTAGAATATTATAACATTAACTACTGAATTTAAGCTTTACAGAATAGGGTAGTCAAGTGAATCTAGCACCCCTTATGCATGTGCCTTTCCTAGATATTTCCTTTTTAATGTATTCTCTACAAAGCCTTTCTCATCTATCATCATTTAATACTTGTGCCTTATTTAGTTATCAAGATAACTGAAATATACTTGTATAAGACATGGGCCTGAATTCACTAATATTGGCATCACTAAATCCTGGTCATCCTATCTACCATAAACAAAATGTAAAGTACTTTTATTTTAATTAAAAACTTAAAACTAGCTTTTTCCTGCTGAGCCAGCCTAGAGACACCAAGGACCATAATCCCTCCAGGACCCACGCCTGGTAAGATGTCCCCACCTAACGAATGTGGATCCGATTCCTGCCATGTGATTGGGCACCCAAAGACTTAAAAGGGACGGTGGC
Source organism: Suncus etruscus (assembly GCF_024139225.1). Taxonomy (NCBI): domain Eukaryota; kingdom Metazoa; phylum Chordata; class Mammalia; order Eulipotyphla; family Soricidae; genus Suncus; species Suncus etruscus. The sequence continues at coordinate 145,679,344 of NC_064852.1, read as the reverse complement.
CATGCTCTCTGCCTTTTTCCTGCTGAATCAGCCTAGAGACACCAAGGACCATAATCTCTCCAGGACTCACACCCGAGAAGTGCAGCCTCGCTTATCTTTAAACCCCTGAATTCCATTTCTCCACATTGTAAGAAGCAATCTGCAGCCTTACCAATGGAGAAATTTTTCAGAACAGCCCCATGTTTAAAGAAATCAAGATGGCTGCTCTGATAATCTAAAAAGTAGGAAATAGCTAGGTATCCTCTCAAATAAGAAGTTTAGATTAAAATTATGGAAGATGTTCAGGGAGCTCTAAAAAAGCATTGATAGACTTGACTGGAGCACAGTTAAGCATCAAGAGAATTTGATGACTGAAATTAAAAATTTTCACACTGAAATAACAGGTCTGAAAAACTGAGCTTATGCAACTCTTGCCAGCATGGGGTTTGGGGAGACCCCATGCCAGAGGCTTTCTCCCTAGCACGTGGAGTGCTGGGAGGCTTGGCAGGCCCCACAGCTTTCCCCCCTCTTTATCCCCTGACTCCAGGCCTTCCCTGGGTGCCATCTCAGATGGCCAGAAGTGGGTTCAGGTGGACTCTTAGGGGTCCTCAGGCTTCCCCCTCCCTTCATACTCCAGCGGGAAGTTGCATGGGGAGGAGGTGGGGCAGATATATGGCTTCCGGTTTCCTCTTTCATTTTGGAGGCCAGCTCTTGCCAGGTATGGGGTTTGGGGAGGCCCCATGCCAGAGGCCCTCTCCCTAGCCTCGGGAGTGCTGGGAGGCTTGGCAGGCCCCAAGCCATCTCCCTCTTTTTCCCCTGACACCAGGCCTTCCCTGGGTGCCAGCTCAGATGGCAAGAAGTGGGTTCAAGTGGACTCTTTGGGGTCCTCAGGCTTCCCCCCTCCCTCAGTACTCCAGGAGGGAGGTGCATGAGGAGGAAAGTGAGCAGATATCTGGCTTCCGGTTTCCTCTTTGATTCTGGAAATCAGTTCTTGCCAGGTATGGGGTTTGGGGAAGCCCTATGCCGGAGGCCCTCTCCCTAGCCTGGAAAGTGCTAGGAGGCTTGGCAGACCCCCAGCCATCCTTGTCTTTTCCCCCTGACTCCAGGCCTTCCCTGGGCGCCAGTCCAGTGGACTCTATACGGGTCATCAGGCATTCCCCCTACCTCTCCCTACAGTAATGGGAATGCGCTTTGGGAGGAGGGTGGATCATCTAGCACTGGTTTATGTTGGGACAGTCACTGGAAATTATTTCTCCTTGGTCTCCTATTGAGGTCTCCTATTGACAGTATTGTATGCATATAGTTTATATATGCATAATATCCAACTTCTATTGTGACCTTGAAACTGCCCTACAAAGCTCATATCTAATCTTTTACTGCATCAGTCCCAACCCTTATTTCCCCCCATCTTCCCATGTAGGTGCAGCTCATGACATGAAGCTCAACACATAGATTGATGAGTGCAGTTAGAGAAATAAATATACTGAAAACTATCATAACAATGTGAATGAATGTGGGAAATATAAAGCCTGCCTTGAGTGCAGGTGTGGGTGGGGTGGGGAGGAGGGAGATCTGGGAAATTGGTGGTGGGAATCTTGCACTGGTGAAGGGGGGTGTTCTTTATAAGACTGTTATCATACAACTATAATCATATTTGTAATCACGTGCTTAAATACAGATAATTAAAAAAAGAAAATCCATTTGTAAAAAAAGTAAATAAAAAACTTAAAACTACACATTTCTTTTTTTAATATATTTTAAACACCTTAATTACATACAAGATTGTATTGTTTGGGTTTCAGTCATGTAAAGAACACCACCCATCACCAGTGCAACATTCCCATCACCAATGTCCCAAGTCTCCCTGCTCCCCATCCAACCTCCGCCTGTACTCTAGATAGGCTTTCAATTTCCTTCATACATTCTCATTATTAGGATAGTTCAAAATGTAGTTATTTCTCTAACTAAACTCACCCCTGTTTGAGGTGAGCTTCATGAGGTAAGCTGAAACTTTCAGGCCTTCTCTCTTTTGTGTCTGAAAATTGTTATTGCAAGAATGACTTTCATTTTTCCTAAAACCAATAGATGAGTGAGACCATTCTGCGTTTTTATCTGTCTGACTTATTTCACTCAGCATAATAGATTCCATGTACATCCATGAATAGAAAAAATTTCATGACTTCATCTTTCCTGACAGCAACATAATATTCCATTATGTATATGTACCACAGTTTCTTTAGCCATTCATCTGTTGAAAGGTATCTTGGCTGTTTCCAGAGTCTTGCTATGGTAAATAGTGCTGCAATGAATATAAGTGTAAGGAAGGTAATTTTGTATTGTATTTTTTTGGTCCTTGGGTATATTCCTAGGAGTGGCATAGCTGGATCTTATGGGAGCTCGATTTCCAGTTTTTGGAGAAATCTCCATATCGCTTTCCATAAAGGTTGAACTAGATGGCATTTCCACCAGCAGTGGATAAGAGTTCCTTTGTCTCCACATCTCCACCAACACTACTTGTTCTCATTATTTGTGATGTGTGCCAATCTCTGTGGTGTGAGGTGGTACCTCATTGTAGTTATGATTTACATCTCCCTGATGATTAGTGATGTTGAACATTTTTTTATGTCTTTTGCCAACTTGTATTTCTCCTTTGTCAAAGTGTCTGTCCATTTCTTCTCCCCATTTTTTGATGAGATTAGATATTTTTTCTTGTAAAGTTCTGTCAGTGTCTTGGACACTTTGGAGATTAGCCCCTTATCTGATGGGTATTGGGTGAATAGTTTATTCCACTCAGGGGGGGCTCTTGTATCCTGGGCGCTATTTCCTTTAAGGAGCAGAAGCTTCTCAGCTTAATATATTCCCATCTGTTAATCACTGCTTTCACTTGTTTGGAGAGTGCAGTTTCCTCTTTGAAGATGCCTGTAGTCTCAATGTCCTGGAGTGTTTGCTTATGTGTGGTTCTATATATCTTATGGTTTCGGGTCTGATATCGAGGTCTTTAATCCATTTGGATTTTACCTTCATACATGAGGTTAACTGGGGGTCTAAGTTTATTTTTTTGCAAGTGGCTAGCCACTTATGCCAACACCACTTGTTGAAGAGGTTTTCTTTGCTCCATTTAAAATTTCTTGCTCCTTTATAAAATATTAGGTGATTGTATGTCTGTGGAACATTCTCAGAGTATTCAAGCCTATTCCACTGATCTGAGGTCCTGTCTTTATTCCAATACCATGCTGTTTTGATAACTATTGCTTTGTAGTAAAGTTCAAAGTTGGAGAAAGTAATTCCTCCCATATTCTTTTTCCCAATGATTGTTTTAGCTATTCTAGGGTGTTTATTGTTCCAAATGAATTTCAAAAGTGCCTGATACACTTCTTTGAAGTATGTCATGGGTATCTTTAGAGGGATCACATTATACCTGTACAATGCTTTGAGAAGTATTGCCATTTTGTTGATGTTAATCCTGCCAATCCATTAGCAGGGTATGTGTTTCTGTTTCTGCATATCCTCTCTTATTTCTTGGAGCAGAGTTTTATAGTTTTCTTTGTATAGGTCCTTCACATTTTTAGTTAAGTTGATTCCAAGATATTTGAGTTTGTGTGGCAATATTGTGAATGAGGTTGTTTTCTTAATGTCCATTTCTTTCTTATTACTATTGGTGTACAGAAAGGCCATTGATTTTTGTGTGTTAATTTTGTAGTCTGCCACCTTGGTATATGAGTCTATAGTTTCTAGAAGCTTTTTGGTATAGTATTTAGGGTTTTCTAAGTAAAGTATCATGTCATCTGCAAAGAGCGAGAGCTTGATTTCTTCCTTTCCTATCTGGATTCCCTTGATATCTTTTTCTTGTCTAATCGCTATAGCAAGTACTTACAGTGTTATGTTGAATAGGAGTGGTGAGAGAGGACAGCCTTGTCTTGTGACAGAATTTAGAGGGAAAGCTTTCAGTTTTTCTACATTCAGGATGATATTTGCCACTGGCTTGTCGTAGATGGCCTTAACTATATTCAGAAAAGTTCCTTTTATTCCCATCTTGCTGAGAGTTTTGATCAAGAATGGGTGTTGGAACTTATCAAATGCTTTCTCTGCATCTATTGATATGATCATGGGATTTTTATTTTTTTTTTGTTTTTGATGTTGTGTATTATGTTGATAGAATTACGGATTTTAAACCATCCTTGCATTCTTGGGGTGAAACTTACTTGGTCATAGTGGATTATCTTCTTAATGAGGCATTGAATCCTATTTGCCAGGATTTTATTTAGGATCTTTGCATCTGTGTTCATCAGTGATATTGTTCTGTAATTATTTTGGTAGCATCTCTGTCTGATTTAGGTATCAAGGTGATAGTTGGCTTCATAAAAGCTATTTAGAAGTGTTCCTGTTTCTTCGATTTCATGAAAGAGTCTTGCCAGGATTGGTAATAGTTCCTCTTCAAAGGTTTGAAAGAATTCATTAGTGAATCCATATGGGCCTGGGCTTTTGTTTTTGGGCAGACATTTGATTACTGTCTTAATTTCCTCAGTAGTGATGGGGTTGTTTAGATATGCTATATCCTCTTCAGCAACCGTGGAAGATTATGAGCCCAATTATTTATCCATTTCTTCCAGGTTCTCATTTTTATTGGCATAGCGTTTCTCAAAGTTTCTCAAAGAAATCAAAGTTTCTGATTACCCTTTGAATCTCTGCCATATCAGAAGTGATCTCTCCTTTTTCATTCCTGATATGAGTTATCAAGTCTCTCTTTTTTAGTTTTGCCAGTGGTCTATCAATCTTGTTTATTTTTTCAAAGAACCAACTTCTGCTTTCATTGATCTTTTGGATTTTTTTTTTTTTTTTTGGTTTCAACTTCATTGATTTCTGCTCTCAGCTTTGTTATTTCCTTCTGTCTCCCTATTTTTTGGTCCTTTTGTTGACCACTTTCTAATTCTATGAGTTGCATCATTAAGATCTTCAGGAATGCCCCTTCTTCTTTCTTGTTGTGTGTTTGCAAAGCTATAAATTTTCCTCTCAGTACTGCTTTTCCAGTGTCCCATAAGTTCTGATAGTTTGTGTCTTTATGTCATTTGTTTCCAGGAAGGTTTTGATTTCCTCTTTGATTTCATCTTGGAACCACTGGTTATTCAGTATTAGTCTGTTTAACTTCCAGGTATTAAATTTTTTCTTCTGTGTCCCTTTGTAGTTCACATATAATTTCAGGGCCTTGTGGTCAGTGAAGGTAGCCTGCAAAATTTCTATTCTCTTGATATTATGGAGGTATGTTTTATGTGCTAGCATGTAGTTTATCCTGGAGAATGTCCCATGTACACTAGAGAAGAATGTGTATCCAGGATTCTAGGGGTGGGGTGGAGTGTCCTATATATATCTACTAGGCCTCTTTCTTCCATTTCTCTTTTCATGTCTAGTACATTCTTGTTGGGTTTCGGTCCGGTTAACCTATCATGTGTTGACAATGCCGTGTTGAGGTTTCCCACAATTATTGTGTTGTTATTGATACTATTTTTGAAATTTGTCAACAATTGTATTAAATATTTTTCTGGCCCATAATTCAGTGCATATATGTTTAGGAGAGTGATTTCTTCCTGCTGTACATATCCCTTGATTAATACAAAATGTCCATCTTTGTCTGTTACAACTTTCCTGTTTATAAAATTTGCATCATCTGATATTAGTATGGCCACTCCAGCTGTTTTATGGGTGTTATTTGCTTGGATGATTTTTCTACAGCCTTTTATTTTGAGTCTATTCTTGTTCTGACTATTCAGGTGTGTTTCTTGTAGGCAGCAGAAGGTGGGTTGAGTTTTTTGATCCATTTAGCCACTCTGTGTCTCTTATCTGGTGCATTTAGTCCACTGACATTGAGAGAAAGAATTGTCCTGGCATTTAGTGTCATTTTTCTATCGAAGTTTGGTGTCTCTGTTGGTCAGTCTTGTCTTAAAATAGGTCTTTCAGTTTTTCTCTTAAGACTGGTTTTGAGTCTGTAAAGTTTCTGAGCTGTTGTTTAACTATGAAACCATGTATTCTTCCTTCAAACCTGAAAGTGAGTTTTGCTGGGTGCAGTATTCTATGCAAAGCATTTATTTTATTGAGTTTTGTCACTATGTCCCACCACTACCTTCTGGTTTTGAGTGTTTCTTATGACAGGTCTGCAGTCAATCTGAAGGATATTCCCTTGAATGTAATTTCTTTTTTGATCTTGCTGTTTTCAGAATTCTGTCTCTATCTTTGGGGTTTGTCATTGTGACATGGATGTGTCTTGCAGTGTTTTTCTGGGGTGTCTTTTAGTTGGTACTCTTCGGGCATGCAGGATTTGATCGCATGTATTCTTTAGCTCTGGTAGTTTCTCTTTAATCATATTCTTGACCATTGGTTCTTCCTGGAGATTTTCTTCCTGGGTCTCTGGGACTCCAATGATTCTTAAGTTGTTTCTGTTGATCTTATCATAGACTTCTATTTTTATCTGGTACCATTCTTTGACTAATTTTTCCATTGTCTGTTCATTTGCTTTAGGCTTTTTTCCAATCTCTTCTGCTGTATGGAGTTGTTATTCATCTTCTATCCTCAGCTGCTGTTAATTTGTGGGAAAACTCATCCATTTTTTTCTTCAATTCATCTACTGAGTTTTTCAGACCTGCTATTTGACCTGAAATTTCAGTTTGGAGTTTTCTGATTTCTATCTTCATATTCTCTTGATTCTTATTAGTGTCTCTTCTATAGTTTTTTTGAGTTCTGTGAATATCTTTCATATTGCAACTCTAAACTCCTTATCTGAGAGATTGACTAGTTGTTTGGCGATGTTCTGGTCATCTGAGTTGCCGTCTTCATTCTCTATGTCTGTCGCTGGCCTCCATTGTTTCCCCATTGTCACACTTGTAATGTGGGTTTTTTCTACGTATTGTGGTTGTATTCATTGGCTAAATGATGTGCACAGCTGCATAGCAAAGCAGAGCGGCCACGCTCCTCTGGCTCCTCCCTTTCTGGGCATGTAAACTCACTTCCAGGGAAGGCAAGTCTTTCACAGATGAGCCACACACAGGATGAAATCGGGCTGAGAATGCAGCACAGCACAGAAGACAGGCAGATAGGGGTGCTGGCATCAGAGTTCCAACAGAGTTCAGCGGCTTCCCCTTTCTGGGCGTGTAAACTCACCTCCAGGGAAGGCTAGCCGTCAGCAGATGAGCCACACACAGGATGAAATCAGGCCAAGAATGCAGCACAGCACAGAAGACCAAAACTACACATTTTTAATTAAAGTGGCTTTGATCTTTTTAATGTTGCATGATACACTTAATTAGATTCTCTGCTTATACTTTAATTTATGTGGCCCATTTACTGAAATAATGTAAAATAGGTTGACAAACATGTAAATATTATATATTTTAGGAGCAAAATGTTATCTATACCCACCGTCAAAGTGTCATAAATGGCACTGTTAAGACCTACACTTAGTTTCTGGTCTTGAAAATAGTTCTATCTTTGAATAGAGCCTTTATTTAAATTGTTAAAATAACCGATAAAATAGAAGAGGTGATGTATTATTAACTTTATATGTGTTTCAAAGACATGGCTTTTTCAGAAAAAATAAAGAAATCTGATGATACTGGTATGCAACCTGGAACTCAAATTTCTAGCAATAATTGAACTGTCTATGGAAGAGCATAATGAAGCTAGATAGTACAGAACTTGTCTGGCATGTTGTCAACCTAGTTTAGATCATGGAACTTCAAATAGTTTTCTATGTACCACTAGAATGGATTCCTGAGCACAGAGTCAGGAGTGAGCCCTGAGCACCAACAGGTGTGTCACAACTCTTCTCTTGCCAAAAAAAAAAAAAAAGAGCTTAAAATGATCTTTGTAAAAGAAAAAAATACCTGGCACATTTGTAAAAAAATTAATACCTTAGACACAAGTAATGACCTATAACTGTCCCATCTATAACAGTTTCTGTGTCATTGTTGGTGACAAATCTAAAGTTGACTGAGCAGACAAGAAATAGAGGCAATTAAGTACAGATTTATTTTGTTCTTTTTTCTTTGATACTTTTTAAATCTGGGTGCATGCACTCCTAAACTCAGGGAAATTCTCATCATTATTTCTTTGACTAGTGGATTGTTATCAAATGATGTCCTCCTCCTCAGACTCCAGTTACTTTTATATTGCCACTGTTGAACACACCCTACGGTTCCCCACTGTACTGTTTATTTATTTTGAAACTTGTTTTCTCTTCTGTCATTTTCTAGAGGTTTTCTGCACTTGGATTTCACTGTATATATATAATATTATATATTATATATATGTATATAATATACATATATATGTATATAATATGTATACATATATAATATGATAATATGTATATAATATTATATATAATATAATATATATTATAGTTTTTTTTTTCATTTTTATGCTTTCTTGTGCTATATTGGTGACCTAAAACTTTATTTCTTTGGTCTCATCAAATATCTTTATCAAGTTGTCTATATATTATCTGAAAGATAATAGAACTAGTGGAAATGGTAGTGGCTTTTGGGTTTTACCTTCAGTCATTGATCTTGGTGGGACTTAATATGTCTTCCACATTGTATCTACTATGTTCTAAATGGGAATTTTGTGTGTGTGTGTGTGTGTGTGTGTGTGTTTCCTCAAGGTAACTCTCATCTGAGTATTGTTTTTTGAGTTTCCTGCCAGTTTTCTTTTCCAGTGAGTTTTTACTGTTTCTGGTTTGTGAATTTGTGGCCAACTGTGAATTGCTATAAAACCATTTTGATAAACCTATCATTTGGCTACAATTTGACCCTGTGTGAATTCTAACCTCCACTACTACTTTCTGAGTATTTTTTTTCTGAAGAATAACTTTACAGAACTAGGAATGGAGTAGTAATCGCAGTGTTCCTCGGGGCTCTTAAGAATATACTTTTGGCTGTAGAGATAGCACAGCGGTAAGGCATTTGCCTTGCATGCAGAAGGTCACTGGTTTAAATCCTGGCATCTCATATTGTTCCCTGAGCCTGCCGGGACCGATTTCTGAGCATAGAGCCAGAAATAACCCCTGAGCATTGCCGGGTGTGACCCAAAAACCAATATATATATGTGTATATATATATATATATATATATATGTATATATATATACACATATATATATACATATACATACAAACACACTTTTGTTGTGGCCCTGATCAATTGTCACGATGTACCTCAAATATTACTGTAAAAGATTTGTTATTCACTTCTGGTCACAAAAATTATTTAAAAAATGAATATACTTTTGTCTATTTTATAGCTGTGAGAAGCATTAAGTGTATGCAGTCTGAGATCAAACAAGCCTACAATATAGATGCATTAGTGACTGCATGGTAGAGTATAACTCACCACAGGCAAAATTATGTGCTTGATTTATGATCCAAGATGCAGTTCCAATCAGCACTGGACGAGGACTAGGTGGACTTTCTGTATTTATCTTACAGCAGCCCCAGCAAAGGGGTTTAGTCACAGGCACTTGTGGGCATACAAGAAAACAAGGACTATAGGCAGATGGATGAGGTGAGATTCAGTGCAGTTTCTAATCTGGCAGCTGGGGGGTTAGAAGGGTCATAGCTAGATGCAAATTTCTGAGGATATCTGTGGATCAGAGGGATCAATTACAGATTTAAAGAGTATTAAGGATTAGGTTTGGCTTAATTGTGAAGACCAGAGATCATGAATTAAATCCCAAGCACCATGTTAGAGGCCTCGTGTGATCATGATTTCACTGCTCTTTGTGATTCCTAGCTCCAAGACAAAAGTGTGCACCATGACCAAGTGTGTGGAACTCTGGTCATCAGAATAATAACCTAAAAAATGAATTAAAAATGACTATGGAGGCTGCAGAAGATACTTACAGAAGGGAGCTGATGCTGTGGGGTACAAAGAGCTGTGCAGATTCCTTCAACCCACATCCACATCTGCAGGTTTCTCCAGCCCACATCTTGGAGGACAGCTGCCTGAATGGGGAGATTCGCATAAATGTGGACCAAGGTTTTTGACTCTGTTGCTCCTCCAAGTGCCTTAGAACATCCTTCAGTGAAAAGAGTTCCTCCTACTAAAAGAAAAGTGAGCCTGTCAGAGTTGAACAGATTGAAGCAGTAGCTGTTCTTTTAATAGATTAATCTTGAGAAGAGATTTAGGGTGCAAGAAAAATGCCTTTTTTTTTAGGGTTGGTGGGATGCTGGTCCACACCCAGAAGTGCTCAGATTCTGCCCTCAGAAATTACTCCTGGTGATTCTCAGGGGACTGTATAGGATGCTGGGGTTCGATTGTGGTTTGGTCACATGAAGGTAAATGTACCTGCTGTAACTATCACTATGCTCACCCCAAGAAAAAAAATTCTTAAAGCAGTTCAAATTAGAATTTTAGGTAGAACATTTTTAAGCACTTCATAAATTCCATTGACTGAATATACAGTTATTTAACATTTAAGTATTTATCATTTGGATTTAATAAAATAAAAAATTATTTATTCTGGATTAATTTATAGTTTATATAAGGCGAACAGTGAGCAGGAACCTGAGCATTGAAACTCAAGTATACCATTCTCCAACAGGGCATTTAGTCTTGGAGGAATAGAGAAACTCTGCAGGCTCTTCTGCATAAATATTTGTGGATATTGATGATTTCTAGTCTTGGTCAAACAACTCCATCATACTCCCCTTAGGGTTTTGGTATCATATATTTATTTAGGCTTTAAAATTAAAAAAAGTTTTCTTCTCTATGGTTTTCAACCAAATATTATTAAAGTTCACTGTAAATAATGGAGGGCTAATAAATTAAGAATTATTCATTCTTCCAGGTTTAATTTTGATCTCTTTTTAAAATTCTATAAACAAAGTAGATTTTTCTTTTACACGTTACAATTTCGGAAACATAATGATGGAAGAGTTTACTAGGACAGAAGCCATATGTTTATAGTCTATAATTTTGTAGAGGAATAATAAGATCTGGATTCAGCCATAACATACTCTTATACATTTAGAAGGATGAGAATCAGCAAAGCAAAGCATGTTTGGTACATGATTTTATTTGACTCAACTAGATATTATTTTCTTATTTTGTATTTTTCTTTTTTATAATACTGGCTTATACCTTTTAATAGTTATTTTGTGCCCTTATTTTTTTCTATTTGTGCTTTGCCTATATTAAAAATTTAATAGTTACAAGTAAATATCACAACTTGAGTTCTCACACTAATTAATTTATATGAAACTCAGGACAAATAGTATTTTTTGATGATATACAAAGTGGAAAATCCCACCAAATTTTAAAACTAGTAATGCCATGAACACAGAAAATATTCCATCTTGCACTCACTTTCAAATTTCATAGTGTTCATCCTAATGTTAGTTCCCAAGTTTCATGCTAATGACTGCCCAACTTTCTAGTATCAGGCTCCTAAGAAGGAATTAAATCCTAAGAAAACTCTGATTTTTAGATGGTTATACATTCCTTTTTTTAGAGGTAGAGAGAAAGCAAAAATAAATAAATAAAACCTTGACTTACTTTTAGTTTAGTTCCTGCATTTTTTAAGTAAAAGCTTTATGTAAATAAATAAATAAATTAAAAAGAGCATGTTGTTTTCAAAATCAAGTTTGTGTGTGTCTACATGTGTGTGTCAATGTTTTGATTGTCTTTGATTCTTCTAGTTTGACCATTCTTGTGATCTTGAGCAATGTAGTTTCTTTTTTGTTTTTTTTTCTTTTAGTTTTTGGGTCACACCTGGCGGTGCTCAGGGGTTACTCATGGCTCTGCACTCAGAAAACTCCCGGCAGGCACGGGGGACCATATGGGATGCCGGGAATCAAACTGGGGTCCATCCTGTGTTGGCCACATACAAGGCAAAAGCACTAATGCTGTGGCCCCGCAATGTATTTTCTCAATTACTAAAATAAAATAATAGTTAATGACTGTATATGGTTGTTTTGAAGATTGTAGGCTATACAGTCATGGTTGGCCAGAGCATCATGAGCACTGTCTTATACATAGGTAGAGAGAGGGCACCCATGATACCATAGGTACCTGCTCCACTGCCAAATTATGCCTCCTGACTTCTGTAAACCATTCTCTTTCTAGGGACCTGAACTGCTAAAATTGGCTAAATATAATAATTATTCATAATAGTCCTTGGAAATCTTTATGATGACTTATCTTAGGAGGTCTGGTAGTCTTTGCCAGTATAAGAAACATTTTTTTTTTTCAGAAGTCCTGATTGAGGTAGTTTCTGGATAGATAGATTGATCTCAGCCTGAATAATTTACAACAAGCTTTTCATCATGAGTACTGCTAACACTACCCTTTCCATTGGGCACAATACGTTGGCAGGAGGGTCTGAGGGTGTCATGGGTCACTGACATTACACATGAAGAACTGTCTGTAAGGGACAAAAAAAGATGATTAAGGGCCATCTTTGTTTTTAGCCTTTGTCACTTTATTAACTAAGAAAGGTTTCTGTAATTTACCATAAGAATGCTTCTTAATTACACATGTGTACTTAAGCAAGGGGTGGAGGTGGAGTTGGAGTCTTAAGAGGAATGAATGGAAAAGGTCTTACAAAGAAGAGGTTAATCTTTGATATGCCTGGGGAAGGATGTTTCAGGAGTTAAGTTTCTCTGACTAAATTGATTTGAAAAACATCAGTAAGTTCTTTCCATACACAATTGTCAAAAGATAATTCATTGTATGTTGGAAAGATTCTTACAAAAGTGCTTTCAAAATTTTTAAGTACAGAACATTAAAAACTAGTTTGGTATTTATAAAGTACAATCATATTTTTTTACAACAAGGCAAGTATATTAATACTGGAACTGTGTACATTTTTCTTGTACTCAAAGGCATCTCAGGAGCAGAAAGAGACTTCTTAGATTATAAATTTCAATAAATGTCAACACAAGCACTGAAAAAAGGCTCAGAGAAGCTGAGTCTATCTGAAGGTGTTAATTAGGGTAAGTGCAGAACTAAGCTGTTACATGTATAGTCATACCCGGAAATATCAGCGGGTGGTAGTCTACACCTCATTAATCTCTGGTGAGAAGAGATTTAGAATAGTAAAGGTGGAGGTATTAAAAGGAACAAAGTCTCCTTTAATCAAGAAAAATGATAAATTAGAGCGTCATGCATTTCTAAATTTTGTTTCCTCAAAGTAACTTGGTTGAGAAACTTACTGTTATCTTCATCATACTAAGGAAGTCATCTAGCAGTTAAGAATTTTCTATTCAACAGGTATTTATTAAATATCCATGAAATGCTAATTACTCTTTTATATGCTAAAGACATAGAATTGTAAAGAACAGAAAGAAGCCCTGCCCTCAGGGGTTTTTTTCTGGTTCATAGAATTTTGAACAAAATATAAGTAAAATAAGGATCGTTTAGCATGATGCTGTTATGGGAGAAATAATAAAGCAGAAGAAAGAGAAGGAGAGAATACTTAGGAAAGGGGTGGAGTTGGAGTCTTAAAAGGAATAAATGGAAAATGTCTCACAAAGAAGAGGTTAATCTTTGATATGTCTAAGCAAAGATGTTTCAGGAATTGAGAGAACACAGTTAAGGCTTTTAAGAAAATGGTTCATTGGATCTGGTGGTCAAAGATTATGTAGCAGGGAAGTAGTCATTGCTATCAAACTTGAAAAGGCATTAATGACTAAAACAAATAATGTTAAGGGAAAGACGGTAGCTGGCAAAATATTGAGTAATGTCTGGTTACAATTAAACATCCTGGAAATGAGGAAATAATAAGTTAAATCAGATATAGTTATGGCCTCCTGATGGATGGTAAGATAAATTAGAAATATTCAGATTCTAGATTTGTTTTGAGAATAGACATAACATTAAACCAATGCATACTTTCAAAAAGACCAAATGATGATAATGTTTAGTCATACATATAAGAATATTTCTGGGGCCAGAGAGATCATACAGTGGGTAGGACATTTGCCTTGTACATAGCTCAGCTGGGTTTGATCCCTGGCAACCCATGTGGTCCCCTGAGCCCTCCAGGAATGATGTTAAAAAATTGATTGATTGATTGATAGATTGGTTTTTGGGCCACACCTAGTAATGCTCAGGGGTCACTCCTGGCTCTGAACTCAGAAATTGCCCCTGTCAGGCTGGGGGACCATATGGGACGCTGGGAATCAAACCAGATCCCTCCCGGATTGACCACATGCGAGGCAAACACCCTACCGCTGTTCTATTTCTCAGCTTCCAAGAGTGATTCCTAGCACAGAGCCAGGAATAATCCCTAAGCACTGTTGGGTGTGGGTCAAAATAAAACAAAAAAGAATATTTGTATATGTCTGTTACATTGAAAACAGAATTAAAATATGCATGAGTAAAGGGAATTATATTTGTAACTTTCAAATAATGTAACTTCTATAGACTGCTTTATCAAGTGCAAAACTTTTGTTTGTTTTGGCTTTTGAATCACATCTAGTAGTGCTCAGGAATTATTCATGACTGTTCAGGGATCACTCTGAGTAATTCTCAGAAGTCAATATATGGTGCCAGGGATTGAGTGCATATTGGCCATATGCAAGAGAAGCCTCTTCTCTCTGTATCTTTTTATATCTTCTTTTTATAACTCGGGACCAAGAACTTCTTTTGGTTTTTGTTGTTTGGGTATATAGAGCCTGTGGTACCCAGGCCTAATCAAGATTCTGTGCAGTGCTCTGAGCAATGCTTAGGAAACCATGTGGCATCAGTGATCAAAGTCAGCCTTCCTTCTGTATACACAGCATAGACTCAGCCAATTAAGCTACTAATTGGCTGGCCTGTAAACACTTTATTAACCAGAACTTAAGACCAGAAATCATTCCAAAGAAAATCTGACAATAACTGCTCCCTCACCTTGTTTTGCTTTTGAGCACATGAGCACAGATTTCTACATCTCTTCATCCTGCTACCTCCTTCAGTACCTCTATCCTGTCATGCCACTTGTATAAATATTATCATACATTATACCCAGAATTAACTTCTTAACAGAGTAGTACATGAAAAAGGAAAATGTAGAGTTCCATTTACAAAAAGCAGAAAAAAGTGCTGCTAATAATAAAAATAGAGCTTTTTCTCCACTACTTTTTTCCCATCTTTAAATTTTCATTACTGTAAGTCAATTAAAATTCAGTGATTAGAATAAATTACTGCTTATCCTTGTTTTATGCAAAGCCAGTTGTAAGTTGAAATGGAACAGCCCTATCTGCTTTGGTCACAAATGTGCTTCGTGGACTCACTGACCTTCACTTAACAAATGTTCTATAAAAAATTATTAAAGATGTTGAAATACCAATGGCACAGAGTTGAATGAAGTTGGATATGACCATACTAACTGTGTGACCACATAGGTTGCCCTGTTATTTTACATTTTATTCAATCTCACTCCCTTGCTCCTTTCTCTTTAAATTAAAAATGGATAGTTTCTGAAAAATGCGTATTAAACCCTAAGACTCCTAGTGTTCCTGTGTTTCCTTTTTTCCTTTCCACCTTCTTTCTTTCATTTTTATTTCCTTTTTCTCTGGATTCATTATCTGACAAGTGTGTAAAATGCGTCTTTTATTGGCTAAGACATTCTTTCTATATTCTGAATTTTTTCTGAAGTAGATGAATGTTTCTGGCTTGTTTATATAAAATTATCTAGAATTCAAGACAGTGAAAGAAAACACAGAACATTGTATATTTTTCTTTTGTTCTTACATTCACTTCATGTCTCTTGAATATCTGATTAGGATTTTTTATTTAGGGAAGGGATTTACACCCAGTAGTACTCAGGGATAACTCCTGGCTCTGTGCTTACAGATCATTCCTGGCAATGCTGAGAAAATTTATTGTAGTGCTGAGAATTAAACTGGGGTCAGCAAGTTAAGTGCTGTACCCACTGTGCTATCTTTATGGCACTCTGATTATATTTTGATGCATTCAGGTTGATGGTTTGTTTAGAAAAATGCTTTCACCACATTACTCTATTTTTCTTTGTACTCCTCTGTGAAACTGAGTTTTTATTTGCCTAACTTCTGTGATCACTGAAAGATGCCAGGATAAAAAAAAAAAAAGGACTACAGAAGAAACTATATATTTTATGACTGCTCACCACATATCCTTATTTTATGGAGTCTGAGAACCCTTGTATTGGACAGAAACTTGAAGATCTTCCAATCTGACTTATTTTTTTTTAATGCAGAAATCTAGAGTATATCACCTGTGACAAGTTTGTAAAACTTCTTTGAGTTCCAGGCTTCAGATCAAGATTCAAACATGTGTGCCATGTGGGGAGAAAAAATGTGACCCTGATTTATGCTCAGAATGTCTCTTTAAAGGTGACATTTCTCAGTCATCACCAGCGGCTACATGCCTTGTGATTTCAAAAGACCTCAGCTTTCAGAGCAAATTACTTTTTAAAACCTATTTTTATTTTAGGAATTTGAGGAAATCTTTCAGTCTCTTTTAGGTTTTGTTTTAGTTTTGAATTCTAATTAGCAAGTTTTAAGACTTACCTTTTATTTGGGGGACTCTCCTGGATGTTTGCAGGGCTTACTTCTGGCAGGCTCTGGGGACCATATGTGGTGCTGGGGATCAAACCCTGTTTGGCCACATAAAAGACAAATTCACTATCTTTTCAGCCCTGAGAGACTGAATTAAACAATCATGATCTCTTGTCTATATATAAGCAACTATTCCTAAAGGTATACTAAGCAAAGGGTGATACTGGAGTGATAGAACCGCAGATAGAAATATTGCCATGTATGTAGCCAATCTAGGTGTGATTCTTTCCACCCCAGATGGTCCCCTTAGCCCTGCTAACGGTGATTTCTGAATGCAGAGCTAGGAATATGCCTTGAGAACCTCTTAGTGTGACACAAAAGCAAACCTAAGCAAAGGATATGCAAGATAAAAAGCCTCCTTATTATTAAACAAATACTTGAATAGGTTTTTACACTTTCCCAAAGCCTTGGAAATAAAGCAATCATTTCAAAACTTTCAGAAACTATATATAATTGGCTATGGTAGGTAATGAAACTAGTCATCATGATGAACCTGGAGGAGGCTCTAAAATCATGAAAGTTTTAGTTCAGTTTGACCAGTATTTTTATGAACAACACCTGTTTAGCCGATATCTGGAAATGAATGTTTTCAATATCAAGAGAGCAGGGAAACATATCTGATGGTCCAATGACCAGAGATAACATGATAAGTTAATTTAACTGAAAGGAATCAATTGTAATTATGGTGATGCAAAGCTCCTCCTCTGCAAGCATCAAGCCGAGGGTTTTATCCCTGGTGCTGCAAAACACAATTCCAGTGGGTGTCCTTTTTGAACTCCATAGCATCACAAAAAAAATATTTGAATACCAGGGGTAGTAGTGCAACCTCCAGTGGACACATAGGTGGATGCCACAGTGACTCCCCATAAACATGTGTACAAAAACTAAAACTATAGTGTGTAACACTGGTTGAGCACCACCACCACAACCAAAAAAATAGATGAACACTGCAAACCAGAATGTTTACAACATTGATCATAGCAACAACAAAAGTAAGGGAGGGGAAAAAAGAATCATTTTAGCTAGTGTGTGAGTAAAAAGTTATATCAGAACCAGAGAGACAGAGAAGGGTTAAAATTTTTGCTCTGAATATTGCTGATTTGTAGCATTCCTTGGTCCCCTGAGCATCAGTAGATGTAACCCTGGAGGTCTCAAGAACTACTAGGGTGCTCTGGTGCAATCCTGGCATTGCAATATCAGAGTAACTCTGTGTATACAGGCCCTAGCAGTGAACCACTGGCCAGGTTGAATGAGATTTAATGGGAAGAGTCCCTAAAGCTTCCGAATCTTATTGGGAGATTCAAACTAGAGAAAATAAAGATAGAAGGTGAGATTGAGAGTTGATTTTGACATAGATGGAAAGTGGTATTATACACTTACTGAGGGACATTGGCATTTATTGTGGAGAGTCATGGGAGATATCCATGATTTTCTTTTTTATAAAACACGTCAGAATTTTATTGCTTGAAGAATACAGCATATGAAATCACATGAATGTCAAAATGAAGTCACTGGGTTTTGAACATATAATACACCAGATGCAGTAAAATATTAATTAACCTAAACTCTGCATCAGAAAAAATTACGGAAAAATATCTAAATTGTTTACTTATGAAAAAGTTATACTTAATATAGAAAGTATAAGGATGTTACAGTACAAAAATTACAGGTGGCTGCTGGCTTCATAGGACAGTGTTTGGAGACAGTGGTAAGCTTGAATCAGCTCAGAGTGTGTGTGTCAGTCCATAATTACTTAGAAAAGCTGTGAACTTGTTGTTAGGTTGCTAGTAGCTTAAAAAGGCTAAAGTATTTGAATTTATCTGTTGAAAATTTGCAAATACTACAAATTAGGGCACATTTCTTTTTGGGAAAGTTGGTTTGCCAGAACACCATGGCACCACTGGATGGACCCAACAAAGTCTAAAAACAAGGAAGAAGTGATAGTCTTTTCCAGATTGGAGCAATAGAAACAGAAATGTGCAGTTTTGTTTGGAGAAATCTTTAATTATGGTTTTCTTAGTAGAAGTGGAAATAGAACAAAGGCAGGAGAGGCACAAGACTTATTTTCAAACTATCAGAGGACTCCTAACTCAACACTCTTCAAGTAGCTCCAGTTTGGAAGCAAAGGTCAAACTCTTTGGACATTCCATTCCACATATAGTTGTAACAATAGTTTCCTAAGAAAATGCGTATGAAAATATCATACTGTGAGTCTACAGGAACACATTAATCACACCAAACCTTGGTTTTAATACTAGAAGGACATAAGTAAAACAAATAAACAAACAAAACTCTTTATCTCCAAAACCTTCTTTTTCTTACTTTGCATTTACTGCTGATGTTCTACAAAGCCTCCTACAACATATGTGAATGCCAAGTTAGACATTAAACTATATGTCCTCATGCAATTTCTACAAAGACTACTTTCTGGGTAATACTGAAGCAGATGTTGAGATTCTATGAAAGCTTTATCTGTAATTGTATGAGATTAGCACACAAAGATCCTCCAGATGTTGTGTTCTCTTTGGTTTTCAGAATTACTTTGCATATTATATATATGTATACCCATATACACATACACATATCAAAAGTAAAAGTAGAAAAGACACTATTAAATTTGTCCAGCTCAGTTACTATGCAGACACATAATTTGTGTATCATTTAAAATATGGATCAATATTTTTCTCTCTTATTATATCAGATTACAGGGGTTGAGCCGCTTCCACTTTCAGAGACTGAAATGCCATATCTTGTCATTTTTGTGCACCAAAGATGATTCTGTGTAGATAGAGGAAAGTGTCAGGAATGAGGCTTTCTGACAGCAGGGTGAAACATTCTCACATTGAAAGAATTCTCACCAGAGGTGTTTGTAATCTTTTCCCTTCCTCCTGAACCCTGTTTGAAGATAAAGCAGAGTGTAACCTGTACCCTGTCAACTTCCTGTGGAGTGTTAACTCTAAAGCCTCCACCCGTCACCGAATACATTCTTTAACAAGTTCCTGGCTCTCAGCAATGAGTTCCAGATTATTGTCCATACAACTTGTTGTCTCTTGCTCCAGAATACCTAGTGGTTCATTAAATTTTTAGAAGGTGGTATCTAGCCCCAGGATTAATGAATCTGTAAACAAGACCCTATGGGATTTTTTGTCAGAAATTCCTCACCTCCCCAAATGAGAAAGATGGGAATTAGCTTAGAAAAGTGGATAGCTATTTTAAAAAATGGAAGACTATATTTGATATCCAGGATTTGATAATGTTATTATAATCAATTTTCATTTTTAAGTTGGAACAATAAGTCTGATTTTTCTATTATTTCAAAAAATTAATTTTTATTTATTTAAGTTTGGGGCCACACCCAGGAATATTCAGAGCTTACTTTTGGATCTGAGCTCAGGGATCATGGGACAATAGAGGCCCACATAGTGTGCCAGGCCAATCACATGTAAGGCAAATGCCCTAATCACTGTACTATTACTCTGTCCCCCAAGTTTAAAGTTTAAAGATTTCCTTTCTTCACAATTATACACAATTAATTATACAATTAAAAATAAGTAAATGAAAGTATGGTGAGTTACCCCAAAGATAAATATTTGTTTAATTTCCATCCAACATTTTAAAAATAATTTTTCTTTTTTATTGTTTTTATTTTTTTAGGGGCCACACCCAGAAGTACTCAGGGTTTTCTCCTGATTCTATGCTCATTGATCACTTTTGGCTGGACTCTGGGTACCAGTGTTATGACAGGAATCAAACCTGATCAACTGCATGTAAGACTATACTCCAGAGTAATTTCTCTTCAGTACCTCCAAATTCTTTTCCTTTTGAAATAATTTAAATTTCAATTTAATTTTTAATTTTAAGTGTAGTAAATATGCCAAAACAGAATTGGCCTTTCCTAACATCTTTAATCTTGTATAATTAGATAATCACAACATTGGACATTAAAATTAGTACAGCACCATTTTCCGAAACATGGATTTTAGGTGATAGAGAGATACATACAGTGTAAAGCACTGCCTTACAGCCACCATATTTGGCTTATCCCCTGATTAACATCAGGAGTGATGAACTAGGAGGAAGACATAGAACCAGGAGGAAGCCCTGGACACTTCTAGGCATGACCCCCAATTTTAGAACAAGAAAAAATATATAGACAATAGTCACATATATTTAATGTTATTTTTGGTGTGTTATTTCACTGTTTTTGTATGCAAACTTAGATATCATCTAATGATTATGTATTATGTCTTCACACTTTTTGAAGAGTTTTGGTTATGGACTTTGTTGCATATCTCTCAAGTTGAGTTTCTCTGATGTGTTCTCATGATTAAACAGTGGCTAGAACATTTAATAATAACTCAGAACAGAGATGTGTCTTTCCCATAATCATCCAAAATAGGTTATGATACCTATGCTTATTACAAGTAACATTGATTATTTTTATGACTTACTTCAGGTGATACCTAATTCCACTACTGGGAAGTCCTTCATGTGGACATTTGTGTATGTATGAGTCTGTGTTTCGATTACCCAGGTAATGGAGAATTGTGCTGAGAGAGGCTATGTAGAGTTGCTGTTCCATTTTAACTTAACATGTAATTTTACTCATTGCAATTATCAAGAAGATTGTTTTTAGTCCCCCTAATTTAACTTTCTTTATTAGAGTTCTTCTGAGATTTCCCTTTTCCCGTTTGCTAATTTTATTGTCTTTCTCTATATATTAGTACAACTTCATAAATATTTGTTATTGTTGAAAAGGCTACTGTTTGATACTAAAGTTTGCCCTGCTATATTTTTTCTCTGCCTGAGACATGTAATTTGTGAGTTTTAGAGCGGAGAAACTTGGCAAAAGAAATGATCCTCACTAAGACTGAGAACTATTTTGCACTTATTTTGAGAACAATCAGCTGTATTTGGGTGAGTAGAAATAGTTATACCAAGAAAGACTAAGAAAAATATATATTATCTCCAGTTTGCTTATGTAGAATTAAGAATAAGAATGTAGGACTGGAGAAGTAGCGCAAATATTAAGGCGCCTGCCTTGCGAGTGCTAGTCTAGTATAGACAGGTTCAATCCCCCAGCTTCCCATATAGTCTCCAGAGCCAGGAGTGATTTCTGAGCACATAGCCAGAAGTAACCCCTGAGCATCACTGGGTGTGGCCAAAAAACAAACAAAAAAAAAGAATAAGAGTATATGTTATTCTTTTTTATTTTATTTTAGGCATTTTACTTGGATATTACTAAGTTTTTACTAACTTTTACTAAATTACTAATTTTACTAATTTTGTGGAAGATATTCTACTTTGACAATTGTCAGACCTTGACAATCTTGTCTTAGCCTAGTAAAATGTCTTGTAGAAAAAGTCAACTAGTCATTATATCTGGAGTGTCAGCTTTATACTCTTCACTGTTCAAGTTGGTCAGGAAAAAGAAGAAATAACATGAATATTAAGTGAATAAGGATATAATTCCTGTACTGAAGAATTTATGTTTGCTGATGAGATATAGTGAAAGAATATGAAACATGAATTCGATCTGTTGTAATATCTATAGGTTAATATATATGATTTATGGATGATAAAAGGGCTGTTTGTTAGCTTTTTCTTCCTGTGATTATGCTTTAAGAGAAATCATTCTAGGTTTACCTTGAATAATAATATTAAAGTTATAGATATAACATTTCATAATTTGTCTATAGAAGATAGATAGTAATATGTTTAAAATTAATAAAAATTTATCCTGCCACCTGTTGCTCTAATAGCTGTGGATTACAGCCTAGTTTAAATATATTCCCATATAATATACTATATTTAGGGAATATCTGAAAGATGTGGGCTAAATTTTTATTTAGTATTAATGAGTCAAAAAAATATTATGTTTCTTCAGTATATATTCTCATTGTAGCTTGGCCTTATCAATTCCAACATGTAAAATGAACTCTAATTCCATAAGGACCTTCTACAATATTTAAAGTCAGGAATAACTCTCTTTAAGGATACAACATAAAACTTTATGAAAATTTGTGAATGTGAGACTTCCTCCCTCTGTCCATTGTTTATTTCTCTCTGACCAGGTTTGGAAATCAGCAAAGTTACAAAGACACATGTAACAAACACCTGTGTGGTCACACATGAATATTTAATTTGAAATTTTAGAGTTGAAAATATTAAACATATAGTATTCCTTCAAGGTGACATCTAGCAAAAGGACGCCATTTTCCAATGTCAAATATAATTTTGTTTTTCTATCTCTGGGCATTTTTAGTTCTGGATATTTTGATATCTTAAGGTCTAATGTTCAAAGTTTCATATTTTCAGAAGCACTTGTTCTTCACTGAAGGATTACAGACCTTCTTTGGTCTAAAAGTAAGATCTTTTCTCTCGCTCTATTTTTTTTTCTTTTGGGGCCACACCTGGTTACTCTCACAGGTTGCTGCTGGCTATGCCCTCAGAAATGGCTCCTGACTTGGGGAACCAAATGGGACGCTGGGGGATTGAACCTCAGTCCGTCTGAGGTTGGTGCATGCAAGGAGAAAGCCTTACTTCTTGTACCACTGCTCCTGCCCCCACAAAAGTAAGATCTTTTTTGAGATATAGAAACTCAATTCAGGCAGGACTGACTTTTAAATAGAAAGGTTGAGTCAGAGAGAGGCTTCCACTTCCATATTCATATGTAGAATTGATGGAATCAACAATGTGGTGAAGAAGGAATAATAAATGTCCATTTCCCTTTTAGGGACATTGAGAATGTACTTCCCTCACATTTGGCAATATATATTATAATGTAATATAGTAAGCTATGAGAATTTATTTTTATCAACTGTAAAACCTGGACCAGTAATAGCTATGTTTTAGAAGATCATCATAAAGATAAGAATCCAAGTTAAAAAATTTAGAAATTATAGAAAAGTTTGAGAGAAAAAAAACCCCATAATGTTATTAGGAAACAGCTTTTAAGACGCCATTGTTAGAAGGGAGGGCCTAGAAATCACTTCCATAAAAGTCAGAGCTGGTTTTTTTTCTGAAAGGTGTGTGGTTTTCTCTGGGATTTCAGGGTAGATATCGTTTACCTCAACTTCCCCAGACATAACTTAATACTCCCAACTTTGTTCTTGGTAAATTATCTTGATATTTCCCTTCTGGACATTACTTACCAATTTAATTGTATTTTTTAAAAATGGACACCTGGGGCCAGAGTGATAGCGCTCAGCGGTACAGGGTTTTCCTGGCACACAACTGACCCAGGACTGACATCTGTTCGATCCCAGGTGTCCCATAGGGTCCCCGAGTCAGGAGCAATTTCTGAGTGCATAGCCAGGTGTAACCTGTAAAGTCACTGGGTGTGACCCCCTCAAAAAACCAAATAAATAAAATAATAAAAATGCACACCTGGCAGTGCTGTGCATAAAGTGGAAGTGTTTTCACAGCTCTGTACTAAGAAATTTTCCCTGTGATGTTCATGATCAAATGGTGCTGGGTATAGAACCTTGGATTCTTACATACAAATTGTGTGCTCCAACCCATTAAACGGTCTCTTACCTTTATAATATTCAAACTCTAATAGTCTTTCTGTATTAAGTAATTCTCTCTGTCTCTGATTCTGTTTCACACACAGACACAACATGCATGAAACTTAACTCAATTTTTATTTAGTCATTATATTATCATCTTTATAATTTTCTTACTGGATATTTTTATTTTAAGAATAATAATGGTAAAGTTAAAAAATACCTTTTAACTCCCAGGTTGATATGACTAGATGATAGATAATTTGAAATAAGGGAGATTAGGTGATGTTCTTGACTTCTCAAATTTTAATATCATTTAAATATCTTTATTTGGAAGAACTATTTTCTGTCTCTCTCACACATACACACACCTCTCCCCTAACCAAAAAATATATAATAAAATAAAAAATTCTACCTCCAACAATGAGGGAATTACTAAAGTCTTTCTTCTTTATTACAAATGTTGTTTTGGGAGGTCTGGTTTCGAAGATGTCTGCTTATCTAGTAAAGTAGCTCTACATAAATTGAAAGTTAACATTACCCAGAAATTTGGCTAAGTTTCATAAATGACACATATCTTATTACTTTTAGATGAAATTTCAAGGAAGCAGACATTTGCCTGTTTCTGATCACGTAGCTTCAAGTCAACATAGTCACATTTAGATTAGAGAGATTTAAATTACAAGTCGTCTTTAAAATGTGAGTGTTACTATGATAAGAAGCTCATAAATAAGAACATAAAATACATTTAAAAATAAAGATTACAAGACCACAAAATAGGCTCAGGAAAAACATTTCTGTACAGAACCATTTACGTATTGAGTGGCTCTCTTGATAATGAAGTGTATTATTATGTCTAATAGGTAATATTATTTCTCTGTAAAAGAATAACAGTTAACCTTGTGAGTTAGTAACCCACTTATTAGCCCATCCAAAAAACTTGATGTGACATTATTTTTTGGCATTCACAACATTTCAAAATGGGTTGTTTTCAGAGAAATATTGGGGTCAGTAGAGAAATGATGTGCTCATTGTTTTTGTTTTTAGCCTTGCTTATATATACTCTTGTGAAATTTACTACACATGACATTTAATTGTAGTGTACTTCAAAAAATAGAAAAAAAGCATTTTGCCCTTTCAAGGAGATCTAAATGTTTATTAAAAAATTAATTGTGACAAAATGGTAAAATAAAGTTTTCGTCTCAATGACTTTATGATGAACCTAATAGATTGTGATAATGTGTATTGAGAAATAAACAATGTGAAAGAGTTCATTAAAAATGCTGGAAATGAAATTGCTTAAGTTAACATTATAACTTTAGACAAATATATCTTAAGATATCTTTAGACCAGATATATCTTTAGACCAGATATATTTATAAAAATAAAATATTACACATGTGTTTTCTGAAAAATTTCTAACTACCACTACCAATATGTCCACAATATTCATACATTGTATTATCAAGTCTCCTAACATTTTATTTTTAAAGAATTAATTAACAGTTTATTTTATCTTATTCATTCACACCTATTCCAAATTAAATGTTTTTCATCACATCATTTTCCTGCTCACAGAACTTTAGTGGTTCCTTCATTTCCTTATTGGGTCATGTCCCAATTACTATCAATTTGCACTTTAAAACTTTACACCAAGCACAATTTGGCCTTTCTAATTGAACCTGACATTTTCTTTTTATACTTTTTTTCTCAACTAGTGGAGATAGTACTTTGTCACTTAATGGACACTAACTTATTATTGCTTCTCTAATATTTTCTTATTTATTTCTTCATTAGAAATTCTCTTCTTTTCTCAATTTGTCTCATCTTTCCATCCTCTTTAGAGAAGAGTCTGTATTGAGGGTAATGAATTGATCACCCTAAGCTGTGATTTTTGACTTCACCTTTTGTGGCTGTTCTGGGCCATTATATAACTCCCTTCAGTCTCAGTTTTCTAATCTGTATAAATGGGAGACTTACAAACTCATAGAATTGCTATGAGACCTATGGTAATTGTAGGAAGTCCTTGGTACTCCACAAGTAGTCTTTACCATCAGATTTAGCATAAGTTTTTATAGATTACTTAATCAAATGCACTCATGGAACATAAGCTAATGTATGGCTTTTCATTTAAGAAGTAATATAAAGATGTAACAAAATCCAAGGTTAACTATTTGAGAGCTATATGGCTCTTTGTGTGTGAGCTTTGGAAAATCAAACCAATAGAAACAGAAGAGTTTATAGTTAGTTAGATACTTAATTGAAATGCCTGGTCTGTGAAGCAATGAAACCACATTAGACTATAAATAGCAAATAAACTATTGTGAACATGATAATAATAATTCTGATATGTAGTTTAAAAGAACATTGGAAGATTTTCACTGATTTCTAAGATCACATTATATATGTGAAATCACTCTAATGAATATGTCATATTTTGTGTGCATACTGTATGTGTATATGTAATCTCAAGAACACTGAAGCCATTATTAATATTTCATGACAATAAAGGTGCTTTCAATACTTAAGTTGTACAGCAAATAAAAATGAATGTGAGACTATGAATTATAAATGTAGACTATGGATTATATATGTATATATACATATATGTATTTATATATTATTAAAATAAATTTTGTTGACTAAGATTTAACATCAGAGAATATAAGCTACTATTTAAAATGAATATAAATTGTTAGAGTGCTTATTTTAAATTTGTTTGCCTTGTTTTTTAAAATAAGCTTTTCCAAGCATTTTCAAAATATTTATTTATTAGGAATTATTGCTTTTCAAAATGTTTGGGAAATACTTAAAATAGAGTTAACACTGTTAATGTTGACAGATATTATTCTGTTATTACTTTTGCTGGATAAGGTATTCAATTTATTTATTTATTTAATTAGGGCTTTGGGCCACACTCAGTGGCCATCAGGGGTTACTCCTGCTCTGCTCAAAAATCACTCCTTGCAGGATCTGGGGACTATATGGGGATCAATCCAGGTCCATCCCAGGTTGGCACGTACAAGGCAAATGCTCTACCGCTGTGCGATAGCCCCGGCCTTAGGTATTCATTTCTAATTAAAAAAAAACAAAAGTACCATTTGTCTGCCAGATATTTTGACCAAGTAAAATGCTTAGTATTCAGAATTCTGGGTAACTTATTTTCACTTTTTCCCAAGTCTCTGCTTTTCTGACAGTAACTACCATTTATCAAGGTGAATGATAATTCACCACTTGAGCAAAGATAAATCCAACAAATATTTGTTTCTAGTTTCTCCAATAAGTTTAGTGACTTTTAGACTTCACTTTAGAACCCAAATCTGAAGGAAAATCAGCTTATTGTCTTGGCCAATTCTTTGAACAAGAAACAGGTAAATCAGGTGTAGGTAGTGGTGAAAATACAGCTGGTTCAAAACCCAATTGTCCATTCTAGAAGTTGTTCAGGATGCAGAAGTAAAGATGCACTCAGGAGCATAGGTTTGGCTTTTCACCATAAAATATTACAGTGGTGAGGCAGAAACATGAGAGAGAATCAATCACAGAAGTCCCAGAAAAAGCTGTCATAGTGAACATGTTTTCATTATTAAAAAGAGTTGATAAGACATGATATTGTGAATTCTAAAAATTTCTCACCAGAAAGAAATCTTGTGGGTAACTAATTTATTTATATGTAGCAACAACTTATATTAAAAGTTAAAACAATTCATATTAAAAATGATAATCCTATTGTAACTTAGTATAGTATGTATAGAAAGTGGGCAGGATGAAAGTAAGATAAAATTTTCTTTTTAGCCATATCTTTGTCTATAGTATATTTATAGAGCAGAAAGCTTTATTTTACTTAACAGCGGTTGTTGTCCATTGCCACTATTGCACTTTATTGCTTATGATTTCTTGTTTTTCTTTCAGAAAAAGATATCACTCTGAAATGTTCTATAAGATCACACATTTGAACGAATAAATTCAAAATTGAAGAAATCTCTTCCACTGAGAAAGTGGAATCAGGAAGGTAATGAAATAGAAGGCAAATCTCCCTCCAAAACTCAAGTTTTTCACGGGAAACAAATAAGTATTTTTTAAATTTATTTCTATTTTTGAGACTTTTAAAATTCCTTATTTGGGGGGGGCACATGTATTTGTACTCAGGGCTTATTCTTGCATCTGTGTTTAGGGAGCATTCCTAATGGAGCTGTGTGGCCATATTTGGGGTCAGGTCAAATACTAGAAAAGTGTCCTATCTGGTGAACTATACCCTCATCCCTATTTTTTTTTTTCATTTATTTGAATAGACTACACCAGGTGTACTTAGGGACTACTCCCAGCTCTGTGTTCTGGAGTCATCCTGGCAATTTTCAAGAGACCATACTGGGAATTAAACCCATATCTGTATGCAATACATGTACTTCAGCCCATTAATAAATCTTTCTGATTCAACAGAGAATTTGTAATCTTTTTATTATAAAAATATTTCTTAACCCAATAATAGATGTATAAAAATGTGGAAATAGTTATATAAATATTATATATATAGATTCATATACATCTTATATTTATACACATATTTCAGTACAGAATTGCAAAGTCAATTTCTACTTTTTAGCTTTTATTGACTTGCTAAGAAACATGTGAGAGGAGAGAAAGAGAAAATACATGTTTTTTTTTTTTTGTTGTTTTGTTTTTTGTTTTTTGGGCCACACCTGGCAGTGCTCAGGGATTACTCCTGGCTGTCTGCTCAGAAATAGCTCCTGGCAGGCACGGGAGACCATATGGGACACCGGGATTCGAACCAACCACCTTTGGTCCTGGATCGGCTGCTTGCAAGGCACACGCCACTGTGCTATCTCTCCGGCCCCGAAAATACATGTTTAAGAGAGAACACAGGTTATTTCCAGAATGCAAATAGCAAGGAAGAAAAAAAGGAAGTAAGTTACTTGTTCAAGGGAAAATATGGCCTTGCAGAGAAAATCTAAAGTCAATTTCTATTTGTACTGTGAAAGTACTGGAAATCATTTTATTCACTCTATCCAAGTGATGTCTGTATTCATCTCTCATGTTTCTCAATTATACAACTTTCAAAATAGACTGGGAATCATGCATTAATTTAAAGACTTGGGTATAAATGAAAAGAAATTCCTGAGATCCAAGTTATAGCTATGGAGACTAAAGGTTAGGCACCCATCCTGAAGAAAAGATCTATATGTACTCAACATCAAGCCTCATTGTTGCTAAGTTACAGATGCTTCCAAAAAATGGGATTTGGGAAACAAAAGAAGCAACTGCTTTGGTTGTGCATGTTGTACAGAAGTAGATTCATTAAAGTCATTATAGACAAATGCCTTAGCAAGATTGGAAAAACAGCCGTGTATTCCTCAAGTGGTTATATTTACATATATTTTGTTTTGGTTTTGGGTCACATCCAGCAATGCTCCAGACTTTTCCTAGTGCTCCGAGATTCTCGAGGTAGGATTTAAAAGACACAACTTGAATCATTTTGTTCTGCCTCATGAATTGAGGGGGAAAATAAAAATGAACGGTACCAGGACCAAATAGCCATATAACCATTGAGTGGAAATAAAAAATGATCAGACTTAAACGCCAAACCCAAAGTCAACAACAACAGAATCAATACCCTAGCTACAACAGGCTATACACAGAGAGGAACACTAGCACTTCTGGGGGGCGGGGGGACAAAGGAGGGACATATGGAACACATGCTGGAAAAAAGGGTGGAAGGAGGACAACTCTGGTGGTGGAAATGGCCCTGATTCATTGTCACTTAAATACCTTAAATATTACTGTGAAAGATTTGTTATTCACTTTTGGTCACAATAAAAATTATAAAAAAATAAACTGACAAGAAATTAAAAAAATCATAAAAACAAAACAAAACAACAAAAAAAAAACAAGACAATGTGGTATGCCAGGGGTTGATATTGGGTCAACTACATATAAGTCAAGTACCTACTTGTTGGATTTTGAATCATACCCAGCAATGCTCAGGCCTACTCCCAGCTTTGTGCACAAGGATCCCTTGTGGCAGGTTTTGAAGGACCATATGAAGTGCCAGGGATTAAAGTTTGGCTGGCTGCATTCAAAGTAAATTTGCCCTGCTGATGCTCTACAAACTATCACTCTGGTCCAAAATTTAAATTTAAAAGGGAAATCATGTAAAAAATAGTCTTCCTGGATTAAGTATACAGAATTCATATTTTTATTAACTGTTTTAAAATGTCAGTTACTCTCCTGATATTTCCTGATGCCGATCTATCTGTGGTTTATATTGATTGTATTGTTTGGTCGACAGTCTAAAATTCCTGTGACATGCAACTTTTCCAGCACTCATCAAGTCTTGTGACAGTGTATGGTTCTATAGATAAACTAGTTGTCATTGAAAGTAGATTTTCAAAAATATTTCTGTAAGGAATTATATATAAATACTAATTTAGTTTTTAAATTGAGTTTTCGACATACAGTGACACAGCACTGATCCCAGCACCAGTACCAACTTCTCCCCTCCAATGTTCCTGAGCATCCTTTCCTATAGATACCATACCTCAGTCTGCAATATTATAGACACTTTTATTAACTTTATTTAAAGAAAAATGCATCCCATGGTTGACATTTGACTGTAATACATTTGTTCCCAGAGAAGTGAGAGAAAAATGATAAAAAATAGGAAGAAAAAAGAAAAAGAGAAGAAAATTAAAAAATGAAATAGAAAGAAAAAAGTAGAGTGGCAAGCTAATTTGTGAAAATTACTGAAATTAATGACTTTGATTATTTTATTTGTTTTGAAACACTTGTTTCTAAACATTAAATGACTTCAGCTCCACATTGACTTCTAAATTAGTGTGTTCCTATAAGGATGACAGCATCAAACAAATTTAGTTGTCCAGGAATTCAAAGCACTATTACTGATATAGTTGCTTATATAGGGCATGTTCTCAGCTGTTAAACCTCCTGGAATAAGGAGATTGAGGAGAGAAGATACTGCACTCACTTCAAAACAGCCCTGGTGATATCACAAACCGAAATTTGTCGGATTGGTTTTCCACAGAGAATCATAGAGAGTGGTGAGGCAAGGCCAAATGTAAAACACTGATTATGGGTGATGAGTGCAGCAGGCTTGGCTTCAGCATGGGAGTTTGGGTCTCTCACTTCTCCTCGGATTGCCAGCTTTTGGCCCCATAGCCAATGTACACGGTTTTTCACAGCTTGGTTTACATATCTTTTGAGAAAAGAGTCACTCTATGGAACTGACTTCCAAATATGTATTTGTGTGTGCGGTTAAAGCTGCCAAGCCTCCCAAAAGAACGTAGATGGGGTAGGTGGAAGTGCTCTAATTTGCGTCCTAAAAGCCCTGATGATATCAGTCCCATTACCAGCAAATTTGAAGTTTGGTCAGATTGGTGTCTCTGCAGAGAGCCATAGATGAATGAGTGGCAAGGCAACATGCCCCCCATCCCCTAAAGCCACAGTATCAGCAGTAGTTCCTGAAAAACTTGATTTTTTTTAAATTACTGCCATTCCTGAAGAAACATACCAATTTAGATGCTAACATGTTTTCAAAGTCAACTAATGTTCAGAAACAAAATATTAGACTGGACAATTAGCAACCAAAGCTTACTAAGCTTTCTGACAATGACGTAATGACCTCATTGGAGATACAATACTTTTCACAAATTTGTTACTGTATTTTTTCTTTCTCTTCTTTAATATTCTTTCTTTTTAAAAAATAATTTACTCTCATTTACATGGAAACAAATGTATTATGATCAATTATGTGGCACATAGTCTTTAAAAATGTAAATTAAATTTAAGAAAAGAACAAGGGGGACCCGGAAGATAGCACAGCGGCGTTTGCCTTGCAAGCAGCCGATCCAGGACCAAAGGTGGTTGGTTCGAATCCCAGTGTCCCATATGGTCCCCTGTGCCTGCCAGGAGCTATTTCTGAGCAGACAGCCAGGAGTAAACCCTGAGCATCGCCGGGTGTGCCCCCCCCCCTAAAAAAAAAAGAAAAGAAAAAGGAAGAGAGAGCAAAAAGGTAGCTTAAGGTCACATTTCTACTGGGTAAATTCCTTTCAAAGCAGTTGGTAAAAGAGCACAAAATTAAGGGATGGAACTTGAAACATCTGGCATTTTGCTAAAACCACAAAAATATTGGTGGTCTTAGTCTAGGTGGTTCAATGTTTCAAAAGTGTAGATATATTGATGAACTAACCGGACAAGTTATTCCCTGGAATTTAACCACTTGGATAGTTAGCTTAAAGATGATTGAGGATTTCTGCAAGAAAGTCTAAAGAGTATATTTGAATGTCTTCCAAACATATTACATACAGAGATTAGAGTTATCTCATCTCTCTGTGGGAGGGAATTTATGGAGAAAACATGTCTTTAACTAATGGGACACAAAATTAAACATGCCTGTAAGAATAGGAAGTTTAAGTTGGTTTAAGGAAGTTTATAGATATCCCCAAGGTTCATTTTTTATTAGATAACAGGATTTTGTGAAACAGGTAAATGAATTTATACTGTTATTTACATTCAGTCTGAGGAAAACTAAATAGAGGTTCATTTTCTTTTATCTTTAATGCTAGATAAATTATGAAAAATAACAGCAATTTGAGGTTCAGTATTTAGTTCTTTATTGGAAAGTATCCAGCATAAGTGCTAAAGAGGATCTGTGTCATTATTTCTAACAACTCTAATTGGGTAGAAATAATTCTTTCAGGGCTATTTGTTGGAAAACACAGCAAATATAGACAGTTCTCACTTGTGTTAAATGACACTTGTATACACTAAATTTATTTAATTGTTTTGTATTGGACTGCTATACAATGCCAGAACAAGTTATGGTATTTATGAATTTTTATTAACATAACACAAAGCATAGATTACCTCTAGGATATGATAGACATAGATTACTCCAGGATATGCTATATCCAAAGGTAATGGATGCGATAGGATCTGTTATTGGAAATGAGATAGGCAGATGAAAATATAGGGAAGCGAAAATGTACTTGATTTATTTTATACTTGGACAACATAGATAACTCAGAACTATCTCAGGCAAAACTGTGGTTACTGTGAGTGTAGAGTTCTAAATCAGCTAACACCAAGTACAAGTGGTAAAGAAATGAAAAATAATAGTAGTGATGCCTAGAACACTAATTAGATGTGAGGACATTATTAGAAGAATTATTTAGAAAGCATTATTTTTAGAATTGACTGTTACTGATATATATGTACATATATATATATATATATATATATATATATAGTATTTTGATTCCAAAGTCAAAACTTGACCTCCTGGCATTGTGGTAGAAGTTAACTAAAGTTTTAGTGGAAGACAAGGGCTTAACCACTTATTTCAGTATGGGTAAGTCTTTGGTATTTTTCTAATAGAACATAGTACAGTAATCCTGCATGACTGAATAAAATAGACAACCTTATTGCAAAAAATGAAACAAAAATATAACCATATACTTTCCTTTCACATGCTCATCAACAAACTGCTTGAGCTCTCTAGCATCTCATCTGTGACCTGAAGATCACTTTCATAGAATTCAATTTAATTATTAGTATGTCATATTAAGCATATTTCCTTAGAAATCAGTGGCTTAGAACACTGCAAATATATGGTCATGGTTCAATCCATGGTGCTTTCCCATGCATCATGGCAGCTCTGCTATTTAAGTCTGTCGAACAATTCTTCTCCTTATGATCCCAAATTCCACAGTGGTTTTCAATAATATCACAGTCAGGTATAAGTAGGCCAGAACTTAATCCTAGTCAAACATTGCAACCAAAGATGCACAAGTACCATAAGTAGCAAGTGAAATCCCTATAAGCACATGTATGAACACATATCAGGAAGCACAGCAATGAAGTGAAAGAATAGCAAAATGTGACGTGAAATTCCCAGTGAGCGTCACCATCACCACAAAAGAAAATCACGTGAGCACCACAGTCATGTGTGTAGGGCTTCGCAAGATTAACAACAATAAATTAAGGGCAAAGAACACAAAATATGGATCTACGTTTCCTTAGTTATGTGTAGTTGAAGTCTGCCTTTCTGTACTGTCTACTTTTTTTCTAAATTAATAAAGAGTAGCTATTTCCTTTCCTGGTACCCTTACATTACCTTTGGACTATTATTTTATTTCAATCCAAACATCCCCATTACTTAACTATTCATGATGTGATTTATTTCTAGCTACTTCGAAGAAAAGTATGTTAGAAATATCTTGGGAAGATGCATGAAACCCTTTTGCTTGCTTTAAGAATTAAGGGAGAAGTCACACTATTTGTTTTCTACATGATATAGAGCATTACCATTTTGATTCATGGGACATAACTCATTACTGATGATAAATTTTAGTGCCCTGTTCTGTTAGCTATTATCTTTGCTGTTTCTCATGTATCACTTTTTAATCTGCTTTGTGAACAGTCCTATATGTCACTAAATTTTCAAGAAACTATTAAATTAAACTGTTTTCTAAGAAAATATAATGTCTCCATCATTATTGAACCATTTTCAGTTGTAATATTCAGCACCATCCTCTGCCCTAATTTACCATTGTTTTGATGCTATGAAGCTAAACTTTCCTCTATCATTTCCATTCGTTACTGTGCAACTCCTTTCAGTTATGAAGTAACTAGTTTCCCCTAAGAATTTCTTTTATATTTATTTATTATAACTACACTAACAACTATCATGACAATGTTAATAAGTGAGAGAAGTAGAATGCCTGTCTAGATTACAGGCAGGGGTTGTGGGAAGAGGGAGTTGGGAGGCATTGGTGGTGGGAATGTTGCACTGGTGAAGGGGAGGGGTGTTTTTTTTAATAACTGAAGTCCAACTACAAACATATTTGTAGTCATGGTGCTTAAATAAAAATATTATTGTAAAAAAATTTTCTTTTTGGTTTTTGGGCCACACCCGTTTGACGCTCAGGGTTTACTCCTGGCTATGTGCTCAGAAATTGCCCCTGGCTTGGGGGGGACCATATGGGACACCTGGGGATCGAACCGTGGTCCGTCCTATGCTAGCGCTTGCAAGGCAGACACCTTACCTCTCACGCCACCTTCCCGGCCCCTATATAAAACTTTTTAAAAAAGATTTCTAGTGGGTATTTCTAAAACAAGATATTAAAGAACACTTGCTAACTGATTCATTTGGGAGCTAGATGCTTAAAAGTTGACACTGTGAAAATAATCAAATTATAAGAACAGTTATTATTTCAGAAGTTGGATTTTGAGCCCCCAAACACTCTAACCTACCAATTTTTAAAGTACACTTTCTTTTTCAGATACATACACATATTTAGCTCTAAGGCAAAAAAGAACTTGAATTTGCCCCTAGGTCAGCAATTGTACTCTAATTGCTGATATCAAGTAAAAACCAAGCAGCTAAATCACAGTGGCTCCAGGACATTTTCAGCAACTATTTCAACACAGTATAGGGTCATGTACAAAACAGAAGATTGCTTATACAAACAGAAGTGTGTATGTGCAAATTCTATTTTTTTAAAAAATTCTTTTTCATATTGAGTGTAGCTTATTTTGTACAGATAGTTGCCAGACCACATTCCACTAAATTTATTTGTTGTCTTAAATAGGGGTACTTAATTGTGAAAATTGATCCTTTGAAGGGATAAAATTCTTAGAAGATTTCTTTCCTGATTGTAATATTTTGATAGGTTTGCTAATAAATTGGTTTGTGCAGTGACTGGGCTGATGAACTTTATAGGTTTGTGGTCCAGTTTATCATGTTACTTCTTTTGCTTGTTTGTTTGTTTGTTTGTTTCGGGGCCACACCCAACAATGCTCAGTAACTACTGATTTTGCACTCAGAAATTACTTCTGTGGGGGGGGTGCGGAGAGATAGCATGGAGGTAAGGCATTTGCCTTTCATGCAGAAGGTAGGTGGTTCAAATCCCAGCACTCATATGGTCCTCAGAGCCTGCCAGGAGCGATTTCTGAGCATAGAGCCAGGAGTAACCCCTGAGCACTCCGGGCAGTACTGGAGGACTATATGAAATGACTATGATCACAGTCAGATCCACCTCATACAACACAGGCAACCTTCTGTGCTACTATCATTCCAGCCCCAGATTACTTATTTTTTATATTTATAATTTTTATTTTGACCAAATCATTGAATATAAATCATTCACAGTAGAATTTAGGTACATAGTGGCATTGAATCAGTGGCATTGCAACCACCAATGTTGTCCTCCCTCCACCCCTGTTCCCAGCATATTTATTATTTAACAGAATATCTCTCTGTGTCAAAAGCCATGGGCTGTAAAGTTGGTGCCATTAACTCTACAGTAATTCCGGTTTCTTCTTTCAGACATTTTATTCATTTGGGGTAGTTTGTTTACTGTCAGAACAGGATGATCTGTGAGATAGGATAGTAAATGGAGGGGATGATAGTATTTAACATCTATCTATGAGAATACTCGTTAGTTGTGTATAATTTTTTGAGCTTCTATACATGAGAAGACATGTGTCTATGAAATTCAAATTTACAATTTTATGATATATCATTTCTGAGTAAGAAAACGACTGACAAGATTAATATAGATTTCCAGATCTAGTCACAGTTCAGAGGTTAAAAACTATTTGATTTGTAGATATGTAGGAGTTTTATTTGGAGAGGCATAATTTGGGAAAATTTAGACTCCTTAGTTTTATTTGTAGATTTTAATTATGTTTTCTATGTATATTGAATTGTGGATTCCATTTTTGCTCTGCTGGTGTGATACTACAAAATTTTAATATAAAATTATTGAAAGAATTACTACTGAGAAAATGTTTATTCCAAGGAAACTAATATACAAATTCAATCTAATATATATGACAATCCTGCTAACATTCATAGAAGTATAATAAAAGAATCCAAAATTTGTATGAGCTATGAAAATCCCTAAAATATACAAAGCAATTCTTAGAAAAGAAAAATGAAGAGGCCAAGTTCTCTTACTTCAAAATACATTAATAAACTAGTAATCGAAACTCACTGATATTGTGATGAAATAGACACATGAGATTAGAATGTAATTGAGGACAAAATTTTTTTTTTTTTTTTGGTTTTTGGGCCACACCCGTTTGACGCTCAGGGGTTACTCCTGGCTATGTGCTCAGAAATCGCCCCCTGGCTTGGGGGGACCATATGGGACGCCGGGGGATCGAACCTCGGTCCTTCCTTGGCTAGCGCTTGCAAGGCAGACACCTTACCTCCAGCGCCACCTACCCGGCCCCTGAGGACAAAATTTTAAACTCACACATGTGTGGACAATTAATTTATGACACAGGAATAAGAACCATATAATAGAGAAAATGTCTAAGAAATTATATTAGGTAAACTGAATATCCACATGTGAAAGAATGAAATTATATATCTGTTTTATAAAA
This sequence comes from Suncus etruscus, assembly GCF_024139225.1. Classification (NCBI taxonomy): domain Eukaryota; kingdom Metazoa; phylum Chordata; class Mammalia; order Eulipotyphla; family Soricidae; genus Suncus; species Suncus etruscus. The sequence goes on along the minus strand of NC_064852.1, from coordinate 145,641,865 downwards.
CACAGAAATGTTTATTTAAACTGGATGAAAACTTGAATGTCAAACTCAAAATTATAAAATACATAGAAAAAAAACATGGCTTGTGCTCACTTCGGCAGCACATATACTAAAATTGGAACGATACAGAGAAGATTACCATGGCCTCTGTTCAAGGATGACACTTAAATTCGTGAAGCATTCCATATTTAAAAAAAAAAAAGAAATAAAAAACATGGTTTAAAGCTTTTTGATATAAATCTTAGGTATTCAACTCTAATGGCAAAAAAAAATAAAAAATAAAAAATAATTGTGATAATATTAAAATTAAATGTTTTTCACAGTGATAGGAAACATCATCATAATGTAAAGGCAATCTATATAATGAAAGAATATGTTTCTTCTTAAATATAACAAAGAGTTAATATTTAAAAGACACTAACACTCTCTCCCCCATTCCTCCGGATCTCCAGGTGGGTTTCTGGGAGGAGCTGACGGGGCACCCTGGGTTTTCCCCACCCCCAGGCCGGGCCGGGACACTGGCCTGGGGGGGGGGCTCCAGTCCCTGAACTTCGGGCTTGGGAGGTCTCTCTCCCTTCCCGGAGCAAGATTTTAGCCGGCATGGACGGCCAGCTGGCAGGCCCCTCATGGGCCAGCGGCCTTTAAGTCCAGCCCAGGGTCAGGGGGGCCCGCAATTGGGTCACACGACCTCCCTCTCCCCCATTCCTCCGGATCTCCAGGTGGGTTTCTGGGAGGAGCTGACGGGGCACCCTGGGTTTTCCCCACCCCCAGGCCGGGCCGGGACACTGGCCTAGGGTTGGGCTTAGGGGGTGGAGCTGGATCTGGTGGGTGGCAGAGAGCGGCTCAGCTATACTCAGTTTGTCACTGGTAATCTCATACCAGTCTACATTTTGCAAACCGCGCGGGGGCTAGAGCCCCCGCGCGAACATTTGCTCCTTCCAACCTTCAGTACCCCCGATTTACCCTTCTTAACTTCAGTAACACATAGTTCTTATGTCTAACCTAAGACATACAGTATATCTAACAAATCCCAGAACTATTTAGAAGGACACAAATTGAACACATATCTTTTGAATATTTTATGGGTATTTTCTTTAACTGATGTAACTCTGTATATATTCTTCTACCATGATGTTTCTATTCACTTTTCATCTTATCTTTTCTTTGTAAGCTGTTAAGTAAGGAGTGTTGGTGGAACTGTCCCTCAGTTTGATGCCTATGATTGAACTATGTCATGGAAATTTCTGGTCTTGTCCCTATTGCCTTCAGATGCACCAATAATGCCCCATGGCATTGATCCTTGTTTGCATAGACACATTAAAATGGGAAAAAAATACATACAGATAAGTTCTTATCTAATAAATCTCAGTACAATGTACCTTACACCCTGAACATTGATATAATGAACTGGCACAGGCTTCAGAAGAATGGGCATCCTCCATACACGCCGGAACCAGGCAAGCTATCTACGAAACATCCAAGGTCTTTTAGAGCAACAGCGGGAAGCAGTCCTCTACCAGGAAAGACACTACCAAGGGTCTGACATCGACCTCTTATAAAGAGACTTCCGTTTCCACCGAGAAGACTTGACAGCAACAATGACCTGCTCTACAGGACATGGTTCTCTCTAGTGCCCCTTAAGTGGGAGGTGAAACGAGAGGATGCTATGCACCATCCTGACTGCAATATGGGACATGCAGACTCCAGGATCTTTAATACAGAAGCATGATACCAACAACAGAGACTATGTGAGGAATGGAGGTGTATTGCCACTACAGAGGATGACTTGAATTGAACAAACTAATTTGCCTGGAGCCTAGAGTCAATCCTGTGCCAGGAAACTTCAGGGTTAGGGTCTCCTTGTATTTAGACCATAATTTGTCTTTCCATGTCCCTTATGTTTTGGTGGGCCTATGCAAACAAATGCCACTTGAATACCATTTTTTACTATGTTCCCTTGACTCCAACCCTTAAGAAAAACAAGCCACTAAAACTTTTGAGGTTAACTTAAACTAGTTAGTATGTACATGGAACTAGAGAAATGTACTTTGCCCTCAATGTTTAAGGAGCTACATAAGTATAATGTCTTTAGATTATATTGTGTGCTGCTAAGAAATAGTATGTACTACAACTGGGGATCTGAGGGACAAGTAATTGTACTGTACATGGGTTCAGTTTTGTTTTTCTAAATGCTCTTTGGCTGAAAGTTCAAGGCTGGGACATCATCGATGGGACTACCGAGAATTCTGTTTATGGGTGATTGGGCTTCCACTGTAACTTTACCCTGTCCTCTTCTTTACATCTTTGTTGTCATAATTAAAATAATAATAAAAATAAATAAAAAAAGACACTAACAATTCATTTAACTAAATAATAAGAAATATAACCTGATTATAGAATTGGCCTAGTATTAAATCAGGCATTTTATCAAAGAAAACATGTAGATTGCCAACAGGTATGTGAAAACAATTTTTATATCCTATGGATGAAAAAAATACAAATACAATGTAATGTCACCTAAAACCTGCTAGAATTACTATATTACACTTATAGTAAATAACAAATGTTGGCATTGATGTGGAGAAAAATGAATATGATGCACCACTAGTGAGGATGTAAAATTACACAGCTACTAATAGAATTTTCCCAAAATCTTAAAAATATATATCACATGGCACGATTATTCAATTTCAGGATGAAATAATTCTTATCTATAGTATATTAAAAACAATATTACCAAAAGATACAATAACTCTCATGCTCATAGTGACAATAAAGTACTTCATAGTAGCAATTCTTAAAATATGGAAAGAAGGACCCATAAACTGATAAGTGGATATCGAATATCTGACATTTATTTGCAACTGGTTATTATTTAATTAGCAAAAATAATTAATATTGTTATTTGCAGCAATATGGATCAAACTTGAAGCTATATACTAAAGGAAATAGATCAAAGAAAGAAATAAAAATACTAGATAAATTCATTTTTGTTGGTCATAAAATATTTTTCAAAAAGCAAACGAATTAACAAAAAATTTAAAAATACAATCTTAGATACAGAAAGAGATTTTTTACCATAATGAAGGGAGTTCAGTTTATGATGGTGGATAAAAACTTGATTTTTAAGTTGATCATTGTGAAAAATGCCAAATTATAACACTAGAAACTTTTAATACAAGGTGTTACTTCAGTTAAACATTTTATATACATTTTATTGGATTATCATAATCCTGGAGTAAAAGGACAAGTTGGACTAGGAAAATTGGAAGAAAGAAGAGTGCACATAAAGTCATGTGACACTCGAACATTTTATGACAATTATAATACTTGTTTAAAAATAAAAAGTCGGGGGGTGAGAAAATAGAAAAGAAAAGAAAAGTCATTTTATAAGTTCTATGCCCTGTGGAAATGTTTTTGTTAAAACAGGTAAATATAAAGGAGTTGTTCTTAGCAAGTTTCATAATCTGTGTACCAGTCATTTTATAGACAATTAAACTTATGCATTTTTAGTATCATTAACTCTAGATACTTTATACTTTTCTTTCTGTGTTTCTGTGTGTGGGAATTTGTGTTTTGTATTTTCAAAAAGAACCATCAATGGCTATAGGGTAATAGTAACTAATTGATGTTCTACATTTCATGTTTTGTAGCATGTCTAAGGACAACAATATTTCATGAAAAATGTTTTAGAACTAGTTAAGGAATGAGTGAGAGTTCAAGCTATAAAACTCCTTTAGTACTATATAAGTAGCCTCACTAACAAATACTCAGTCTTATCTTCTTTTCTGTGTGTAATAAAGTCAACTTTAGTTTAATTTCATTTTAAAAACTAATCAGTTTGTATTTATAGTTTACATTTCATATCACTGTTCATTTCTTTGAATATAATCAATGACTTGAGCAGTACAATTTATGAAACATCCTCGCTGGAAATTGAAACATCCCTGAACTGATTAAAAAATACCTCCATATACCAACTACTAAATGTATATAACTTCCATAAAGTTGTTTCTGTCACAAAAGAAGTTGAGAAAAATTGAGAAAATTTTAATTGGGTAGAAATATGATTGGCATGATGTAGAAAGGCCAGTTTAGTATCCAACTTTCAGGTTTAAAAATATTAATTGTGGGGCCCGGAGAGATAGTACAGCGGTGTTTGCCTTGCAAGTAGCCGATCCAGGACCAAAGGTGGTTGGTTCGAATCCTGGTGTCCCATATGGTCCCCCGTGCCTGCCAGGAGCTATTTCTGAGCAGACAGCCAGGAGTCACCCCTGAGCACCGCCAGGTGTGGCCCAAAAACCAAAAAAAAAAAAAAAAAAAAAAAAAAATTAATTGTGGCAGCATCAGTCAAATGGGAGAGAAATTAAAAAAGGCTCTATGGAATATAAGAAGAAAATTAATTTAGTTCTATTAATTTTGAACATTTGTGGGGTGAAACCTTAATCAAATATTTTATCAAAATAAATGTTGCAGGGTTGTTATAATTGCAGATGAGCACCAAAAGTAATTTAGTTGAGTCCTTCTAGTAAAAGTTCAGAAAAAAACTGCATCTTTGATCATGGACTCTTGCCGCTTCCAATGGAATATCAATGTTTTTGCATATTATATTCTATGTATAAATAAATAGCACTACCACCCCAACTATTATCATCTACTAGTTAGAATTCAGAATATATAAATAAATTTATGGAAATATAAATTCATTTCCCCTACCCCTGGTTAGTTCCAAACATAGTCAGTGATGCAAATATTGCTAAGAAACACAGCATAATAATTATTAGATGCATGCTTTTCTAGCAATTTAGAAGAAAATATAATTGGTCTATGAACCTTGAAGCTTTATTTAAATTTGAAAACAGGGAGATATTTGATTTGGATCATGAGAATTGGTAAGGCATATAAATTACAACTTCATAAAAAAGACTAATACTTACACATTATGAGTGGTGACATGTGGCAATGTTGTTCCATAATTTAGGGTTTTCTTAGGCCAATGCAAAGGTCAAATTCAGTTCAATTAAATAAAACATTGGAAAATGTCATTTTGTTTTTCACATATCTAGCCTCCTCCCAACATGCCATCTAAGAAATACCCAAAGTTTCACAGCTGTGAGAAATGATCCGAGTCTTCAACATCAAAGGAGCAGAACCACAAAGGAAAAAAATTCTGTTTACGAAGCATAAACTTCAGACCAAGAGTGATCAAGGTTGTAGAAATGAACTTAAATAATCTCATCAATTTATCAAGTGCCTCCGCTTAGATTAGTGTTTCTCAGCCTTCTTTTTCATTATCAGTCCCCTGCCAAAGAACCTTTTTGTGTATTTTTGCCCTTTCTCCCCCCTTAGAAATTTAAATATGGGGGCCCGGAGAGATAGCACAGCGTTGTTTGCCTTGCAAGCAGCGATCCAGGACCTAAGGTGGTTGGTTCAAATCCCAGTGTCCCATATGGTCCCCCGTGCCTGCCAGGAGCTATTTCTGAGCAGACAGCCAGGAGTAACCCCTGAGCACTGCCGGGTGTGGCCCAAAAACCAAAAACCAAACAAACAAAAACAACAACAACAACAACAACAAAAATAAATTTAAATATGGGGCTGGAGCGATGGAGCCACTGCAGGGCGTTTGCTTTGCACAGGGCTGACCAAGGACAGACCATGGTTCAATCCCCCCAGTCCCATATGGTTCCCTAAGCCAGGAAATATTTCTGGGCAAATAATCAGGAGTAGCCCCTGAGCATCACAGGGTGTGCCCCTACCCCAAATAAATTTAAATATGACAGATATACTTTATATGTGTTTATATACAAATACAAACCATTGTACTATCTAAGAATTTTTCATCTTGGAAACAACCATTCATAGTGTCCTCTGAAATGTGTGATTTGGAGGAAAAAGTTAACAACTTTGTCCAAGAAGTCTAATGGATCTCAACAGTATTTTTAAAGAGGCCTATATTTTGTTTCATTTGCATACTTCAAACATGTATGTTATTGCAGGACATACATTAATTGATACCAGAGCCCTTAATGTAAATTCAAAAGCCATTTAAAGCAGAAACTTTGAGTAGCCATTCACAGTTTCTGAAATATTAATACGCCAACTAAGATATCATTTCCCACTTGTTTTCACAATAGCTTATATTAAAATAAGAGAAAAAAGACATCTCTTCAATTGGACAGTCCTCCTCCATTGTTTTCTTGGCCGTACATCTGTACTCTCAGGGTTCAGTCCTTTTTAGTGCTCTCGTCTCTAGCAAGTTGGGGGGAATCACATGTGGGAAGAACTGGACCAGATGCATGACAGGCCTTACTTGTACTTCCTGCTACCCCTTCTTCTTCCTTTTGGTAACAATTTGGAATAACTTCCAGCTTGCAGGCATATATGGTGGCCAGCATTGTTCTATGAAGTATAAAGCTTCAGAAAAAAAAAAAAAGCATGGGGTTCTCCTTACTTATAGAAAAAAGGTAAAAATTAAGGAAATAAGTTTCCATTGGAAAATAAAAAAGATAAAAGAGATAATTTCCAGGTTGGAAAAATTAAAGCTGATTGGACAATAAAGTGTAAGAACTACATATCTATGTAAGACAGCTCTTCTCGCCAGCTATATTTTATATTTAAAAAGCAAACGATTCTAGATACTTTCCTATGAGAATTAGTATGCACCCAAGAAACCTGAACCAAATGTACCTCCCTAATGCCAAAAAATGAGAGTTGTCAGATAAAAGTCTAAGAAAAACAGAGAAAAGCAGGAGACACCAGTTTAATCTGTCACATGGACCAGAATTTTGCAGCAGCAGGCAAAATATTTTCCCAGTTCTATACATCAACCATCACTAATATATTATTAAATCATAAATGCCATAACTTTATATGAAATATATTCCCAGGAGCAATAGAAATTTAATTATGGCTGTGCAGGATGAATTCATGCTATTTTATCATCCATGGGGTATTTACATAAAAATACATGCAAGTAGAAATGATCTAAGATATAATCTCTAAGTAATTGTGTCTTAGAGTTCTTCTCTTCCTCCAATTTTTCTTTTAACCATTTCATTTCTTGGTCATACCCCCACTATCTCCACATCTTACTCTCCCAGGCCCCACCCCAGAGTTCCAGGCAGATCTCATACCTGACTTCTTCAATCCTGATGAAAACAAAATCCTCATCTCCAAATAATGGATGCTGTTGATTTATAATTGCTCTCCTCTCCTAGTGCTTAAAGTACATGAAGTATATTATTCTAATGAAGCAATAATGCAAAGTTAAGTCATCAAGGTAAACTTTGTTTTAAAAGGAAACTAAAATAAACAAGCAAATATAAACTTTATTTTCCTCCTTGGTATTTCAACATAGTTGTTACCTTGTGCCATTTCATCACAGAAACTGTCAATAAATTCCCAAGGTGGGGAAATAGCAAAAAATAATATATTTATGCTTCTGACTCTCTCTTCTTTCCTTCCTCTCCCAAATCACTCTCTTCTGACTGGTTACCACTAAGGACAACAAACATTACTGGTAAAATTATGTTTCTGTGTTTCACATGGAAAAGTATATAGAAACATTAAATATATTGAGTAAAATATTTTACAAAAGCTATATACTAAAATTTTTCAAAAGATTAGCCATTAGGGCCGGAGAGATAGCAAGGAGGTAAGGCGTTTGCCTTTCATGCAGAAGGTCATCGGTTTGAATCCTGGCATCCCATATGGTTCCCCGTGCCTGCCAGGAGCAATTTCTGAGCATGAAGCCAGGAGTAACCCCTGAGCACTGCCGGGTGTGACCCAAAAACCACACAAAAAAAAAAAAGATTAGCCATTAAAACAAATTTTATAAGGGAAACATTATTTTACTCAGAAAAATAGTTTTTTTTCTTGTCAGTTCTGAATTAGAAATGATATCTGTTTTGTTCTCTCAGTATAGTGTGGTTATTTCCTACTGTTATCTACAATCTTTTCTGCAGGAAAGTATAGTTAATTTTTAAGTCTTATATTACCAATGCATATAATTATTAAGTGTATTTTGTGCGATTCAAAAGGGATTGGTTTCACACACAGAAAACAAAAGTACATGAAGTGTTCATCCAAAAGGAAGATACAAGTTTTCAGAAAACATATACTAATGGAAAAGTAGCTTGTTAACATACATTGGAGGGTAATTTATAAAAGGCAAAAAAAAAAAGTGATTTTCTGTTTTACCTTAATCCTCACCATTTACTATAAAAGTATTTATCAAAGAAGAGTAGCTTTTGAGTTTGGAAACAGAAATAACTCAGTAAATACAAAAATAACTTTCAGTAGTAATAGGATCTGAATTAATACCCTATTTATTAAAATAAATAAGTAGAGAGCCTTAGCATTTCTTTAAACTTTTAATTTAATTTGTATAGATTAATTTTTTATTGAGAGACTTTAGTGGGTGATTCTCAGGGGATCAAACCTAGTCATACTTCAATCATAAAAATGTGCCCAGTTCTTTGAGTCATGTCCCTGATTCCAAGGGCATATCATGGCCTTTTTTTCAAGTATATCATATATTAATCAATAATATAAAATTTAAATAACTTTTATTGAATAAAGATAGCAATCAATTTGCTCATTTTCAGTATTCCAAAGCATCTTAAGCCACCAATTCCACATAACATTCAGTTAAATTCTTCTAAGTAGGGGCCAGAGAGGTGGCACTAGAGGTAAGGTGTCTGCCTTGCATGCGCTAGCATAGGACGGACAGTGGTTCGATCCCCCGGTGTCCCATTTGGTCCCCCCAAGCCAGGAGCGATTTCTGAGTGCATAGCCAGGAGTAACCCCTGAGCGTCAAAACGGGTGTGGTCCAAAAACAAACAACAACAAAAAATTCTTCTAAGTATTTAAACTACCCTTTTTAATTTGATCACTTTATTTTCTTATGTAATTAAAATATATGACATTAAGATATATAGTACATTATAACCATTTTTATAAACACTTATTTCTAGTATTTATATAACAATTATTTATATAGTACATATTCCCTACAAATTACTATTCTAAGCTCCTATAATAAGATATTCAATATTTAAATCAAGTGAATGATGTCTCTAAGTACTCAGTTGAAAAAGCTTTACGAGACATTGAATTCACTGAAATTATAGAAAGGTATCAGTAAAGTGTTTAGTAACTTGCTTAAAAATTGCACACTGATAGAGCTCTTGAGTACAGTACATTGTCAATATAATAAATCAACTTATCTTAGACATTTCAATTCTTGAGTAACACATTCTCTAACAACTTTTACTTGAAATTTACTTTTCAACTTTTACTTGAAATTTTAAAATAGTTTAGATCCAAAAGACTTCAATATTAATCTTATTTGTTGCTTCAGAACTCCATTACCCTGTATAATTCCTCTTTAGTGACTCAGTTTTCTCATGTGACATGTGAACAGTAATAAAATGATAATCTCATATATATGCATATATATACTTAAAAGTCAAAATGAATATAAAACTGATGTCACATTCTCTTACACAATAAGTATTCTAAATAACAAACACACAGATTATTCACAACTTTAACTATTACATACTTCTATGCTCTGAGGTGTTAAATAAAGTTTACAAGTTTTTCTAGACTTTAAAATGCCAAGCTAGGGGTGTAATTACCACAGACATATTGTGTCAATCTATTAACTTAAGACCACAACTCTGATAAGTATATATTAAAACTCTTCTAAAACATAACAACATAACAACACAGTTATTTTGCAGTCAGAAAGCCTAACTCAGAACATGAAGCCTCTGAGCAAGAAGCTTCCAGATGATCCTCATGTAACCACAATTAAATTGCCTATTAATTTTAATATTATCCATTAGGTATCATGTCCTTCTCATTTAAGTAAATTGTCAAGCTACTTGTGTGTATGAGTATATAGAATCATATACATGTGCTTTATTAATTGCTTGTGTAATTTTAGCAATAATTATATAGTTGGCTTGATGAAAAATTATTAGAAATCTGTAAATTCAAATATTAAGTAACTAGCTCTTAGCTCAGAATAGGTAAACTATAAGGCAAAGATTCAAACCCAGTCTCAGTTCCTTGACATTCCAGCCCAACATTTACTTGCCTCATAATTACTATCTTGTTCACTTGCTACTCAGGTTGAATTTCCCACTGGCCCACCATAACCACCCTGCATCTCAAATTAAATTTTTTTCTCTTTGTTCTTGGAAATATTTACAGTGAGTATTAAGCCATTCATTCTTTCATCAGCCAGTATTTTTGGGTCTTCTGTATTATGCTAAACTGTGAGTGCTCTTGATCCTTTGAATAGTTTGAACATAAAACATTAATCTATACTGAGAAACTCTCCCAAGGGTCCTGCCTCTCCTAGTTTTATTAGAATTTTTATTCCAGGAAGCAAAAGAAATATAATTTAAAGTTTTTTTTAATCAAGTGAATTGATTTGTATCAATGAAAACTAACTGAAAACTCTGAGTAGGGAGCCAGCCCTCCTTGTGTGGCTGAATCAGCAGGGAGGTCATAAAAAGCTAGCTCTCTGATCTTAATTATTCTGTTTCCCCACATGCTCTCTGTCCAACTCTTAATTTTCTACTTTCTGACTTGTGCCCTGATCCTGATTTTTTCCTCATGCTGACTTCTTCCATGCAGCAAATGAGCAGACTACAAATCTCTTCATTTGCATTTCTCCTTTCATCTTGCCTTTTGAGAGGAAACAAGAGAATTGTCCCCAAAACCTAGTGGAGAAGTAATCTTGGAAAGAACATTAATAGACTCATTTGAAGCCACATGACCATCTCTAAACATATTAGGGGGGATCAAGGGCAGGGAGATACTTGGGACACATGGCCTAGGATAGAATCAATTCCACCTAAATCACTCAGCATTGTTTAAAAGAAGACTGATGCACAGACCCTTTTCTTGGTGCATGCCTGAGTTTTTCTATATACTCTTCCTACCCCTCTATTATTTCCTTTATTCAGTTCCCTGAATGTCTACTAGGAATTGGTTTGTGCAAATAGGGACAGAAAGAAAACATACATAACCTTGCTTTTGTGAATAAAGCATAGCTTATTCAGTGTAATATATGTAGTATATAAGAATCAAATCACTAGTTAATTGTATTGCTCAGTTAATTTCAAGAGTGATAAAATTCAAGAAGCATTGGCAGATGTTAGCTACCCATTAGTAAGAAAGCAATCTAACTTTAGTCAGGAGGCTTACCTGATTGAAATATGTATTAAGATCTAAGTAAGCAAGTTACTAGAAAAGAAATAGAATGAAGAGAATCAAGAACATCTGTAAAGATAATGAATGAGATGAGAAGAAATAAAGTGGTTTGATGAAATGAGAGTTGGATTAAATGAGCTTGGGGAGAAATACATGAGATGTAATGGGGGCACATGGGGAGACAATGATTCAGATCTTATAGTGTCTTGCCAAGTCCTGTCAAATAAATCTATGTGATTTTATAAAGACATTGTACTAAATTTACAAAGGTTGAGTAATCCAAAGGAATGAAACCAGTGGTAGGGATTTCTAGTAATTAGAAATGTGGAAAGCGAGGAAAACAGCATGGCTGTATTTTGGAAGCTACTTGGATCTTATAAATATTCACAAATCATTCTATATAGCTGGAATTTGAGCCAATCATGGTCTTTAGTCAAATCAGAAATTGTCTTTGCATTGATGGTAGGAAATTTGCTCTGGGTGTTGAATACTGTATGACCAAAACACAATCATCAAAAACTTTATAACTGTATCTCATGGTGATTTAATTAAATAATTTAATTAAAAAAAGAAATAGTCTCTTTTTAGAGAGTCTGTCATTTGTTTTTCTCAGTTTAGAATATATTAGATTCAGTTTAAACAGATAAGTAACTCTGATAAGTATATATTAAAACTCTCCTAAAACATAAAAACCATTAGGATTTTAGGTATTAAAAATATGAAAATATCTGGGGTCAGAGAGGGGATGCAAGCGGTAGGGCATTTGCCTTGGACCTGATAACCTAGAACAGATCGCTGTTCTATCCCCCAGCGTCCTATATGGTCCCCAAGCCAGGAGCAATTTCTGAGTGCCTAGCCAGGAGTAACCCCTGAATGTCACCAGGTGTGGCCCAACCCTCCCAATTTAAAAGTACAAAAATATCAAGAACTGCATAGATACTGTTATATCTCTCTTTTTTAAATTCTTTGCTAACTTGACTCCTATTAATACATTAATAATAGCTCAGCAGCCACTTCCATTGGAAGTTTTCTTCAATATGAGAATAAACCAAGATCCATCTGCTACCTACTATTACAGAAGTTCTCATGCTCAGAACTTGAGTTACTCATTAAACATATGCATGATGCTAAATATAGTTTCAATTAAACAACTCGCTTGATCATATATTCAGCATATGCAATGACTATTTATGATTAAGTCATCTCAATTTATCTAATGTCTCTCTATATATATACATTTTAGATTTATTCTTAAATATGATACTATTCTAAAATGGTAGTTGGTTTCCCATTGTTGAAAATGAGTTCCTAATGAGTTTTAAATAGTATCTGATGATAGAGATTAAATGAAGAAAATAAATCAAGCTCTTCTTTTTAAGAATGTCTGAGACATGTAATGTTTTATATATAATTTGATTAAAAGATCAAAAGCACGGAAGAACTCTTTGAGTAATCTATTTTGAATTCCTCTCTTTGTAGAGTCACACATTCATGACCTTAATTCCCGTCTCTGAATTCCTTTATCCAAAAGTTGCCTATTGCTACAACCCAGAAATGAAAGGAGATTAGAGGCATGGCAGACAAAACTTTTGAGCCAAATAATAACCTCACCACATCTGGAAAATACCATAATATTCTGTGACTCAACTCTTGTGTTTCAAGATTATGTTGGGTCTGGGTGGGTTAACTTCTTAGTATTGAAATGATTCTTGAAGAATTACTGAACACACATGCATAGAGATAAAAGTACACAAAATACACATGTACACATAATCTACCATTGCACACAACTTTTCTGCCAATTTTCCATGTTTAATCATAATTCTTACAGTTTCTTGTTATCCTTTAACCTTTAGTTTCTTCTTAATAAACAACATGGCCAGGCCTCCAGCAGTAGCTGGTTAGAATTAATCTGGCCACTAGAATATGAGATTTCTCTGATACTAAAATATTTGAGGCATTTGGGCTTATAACTTGTACTGTTCTGTAAGGGGAATCTTGAAGATGAGTTGACACAGCTCCATCAACAAACATCCAACCGGATGTTTTCTTAAGCATTCTGAATAAAGTTCAACTGCCCTTTTGGAGACAACACACATTTCTTCCTAATTTATAACTTTTGGAATTATACCAAAGAGAAAAATCTAAAGAGTTCATTAGAGGAAAAAATTTCCAAATATAACAATAATTTGCTTTTCTGTTATTCCCGTAGAACCCAATAATTCCTTTAAAATTATTCAGCAATCAATTGCTACCATTTTATCAGGAAGAGAGAAAGTATTGGGCCAATTTTATAGCTGTTGTAGAAGACAAAGGGACACTTTAATCTTCCACAAAATTGCCTTTCTGGAAGACAAGTAGTGAATTGGAAAAATGTGTTAATATTTTCAGGTTATGTTGCATATTTAAAGATTTCAAAGTGAGCATTTAATTTCTCCCGTAGGTTGCATTATAAGAACAAATTTAGTGATTAAGATAACTTGGACTAGGATGTAACGTGGAAATATTTAGGATTCATTTAACTGCAGTTTCATAATTACTTTACTTTTCATTAGGTTTACTAAAAACTGACCTGTACATCTTACACAAATAACAATTACAACTATGGTCTCTTTATAGAAATACCCATGAGATATAAATAATAAACATCCAGAGATATAGAACAGGGGTTAAGGTGCTTGCTTTGTGTGTGTCTCACCCCTAAATGACACTGCATAAAGTCCCCTAACTACTACTGGAGCAATCATTCAACAGAGCCAGAAGTAAGCCCTGGACACCACCAGATGGGGCCCCAAAATAAAAACTAAACCAAAAGAAAAGTCCAAACCAACAAACAAACACAAAAAAAATTCCCTTAGTTTAGGCAGTGTTTATAGGCTTTGGTAACCCAATCTTGATTCTTGTAACTTCTAAATGTTTACTGATTATATTTCTTATTCCTGAACTAGTGCTGTTTTCAAATGTCTAGAGCTTTTTGCTTCTTGCTGTGCTGCTGTTTCTTTCAGCAAGGTCTGATAGGTAGGCACTCTCAGAGATCTTGTTCTTGCCAGCATTGGATGGTGTCCCTGTGCTGAATTTTGGTCATTGCAAAACATTTCTGGACTCATTCTGATGCATTTAATTCATTCATTACTATGGAATGTTGCAGTGTAATAGATTGCTACTTTCACAAAAAGATTTCTTTTCTTGGTGTGTTGTTTTGTTTTGTTTTGCTTTGCATTGTCGCAGTGTTTACAGTAATATGAACCATGCTTTTGGAAACATTTATGTTTTGTGTAAATATGTACAAGTGTTTCTCTAGGATATACCGTGGAATGAAACAGCTGTTGTATGGTTAGAACAATTCCAGTACATTATAAAGTGAGGCCATGGGACACATAAAACTAGTACAGAGGACAGGGCACTTTCATTGCACATGGCCAAACTGGGTTTCCTCCCAGCACCCTACCTGGTCCCTGATCCTTGAATATAAGGATTAAGCACTGCACATCATTGAGTGTGACTCCAAAACAACAATCAATCAAAACCAAAAGAAACCTTTTTTTCTTTTCTCCTTTCTTCTAAAGGAGATGATAATATTCTTCAAATATCTACAAATAATGAGCAAAACTTCCATTTTCTTATAGTCTTATCTGTACTTGGCCTTATACTAAAATTTTTTAAGTAAGATTTTTTGTAAATTGTTCATAGCTAGCAAAATCGAGTTTAGATTATATTTTATTTCGCATATATGCTTCCAGTAAAATCTCCTTCCCTGCTTTCCCTTATTTTTTTCTGAATTGTCTTTTTTTATAGATGTACATAATTTCTAAAAATTGTAAAATCTAATCCATTTGTAATTTTTGCATGTAGAAAATGCAGTTCAATTTTCATATTTCTCCACATAGAAACTCCATTTTCAGTACATTTGTTGATCTTTCCACAAGTTAATTGTTATTAACACCTCTCTTTCTCATATTTAAGAAATTTCAGCGTCCGTTTTGAACCAATTTTATGTATAAAAACTTTGCTTATTGATCTTCTACCAACAGAATGTCATATTTATTAATTTTTTAAGTGTTATATATAGTAAGTCATTTTTCCTAGCTAATTCTTTTTTGCTGTTATTTGTATGTTTGTTTTTGGTCACACCTGATAGTTTTCAGGTGTTGCTCCTAACTCTGCTCTCAGGGGCCATTCCTGCTCAAAGGATCATATGGGATGCTTGAGATTGAACCTGGGTCAGGGTGTGCAAGACCCTACCCACTGTTTCTAGCTAATTCTTAAAGACTATATTATATTTTATTTGGTCTTTGGTTCTTACACATGAATTTATTGTTATGGAAAATACTTTTTTCTATACTCACCTCTAATGTATCGGTGTACATGGCTATTGAAATAGTTTCTATATTGATTGCCAACACATTATTCCTTTTTTCCTCTGGGAACCATCCTATTTTTTCATAATCAAAGAGCTATTTTGTTGTGTTTTTTCATTTTCTTGTTTGATTTATGTACCACATATGATGGAAATAAACAGTAATTGTCTTTTCTTTCCTGTTGTATTTGGCTCAGCAGAATCGTCTCAAGATTTGTCTTTAAGGTATGATTTCATCTTTTGAAGTAGATGACTAGTTCTCTATAGATATATATGCCATAATGTCTTTATCCAGTAGAACACTTTCTGCCATCTGAAAAGCTTATTCAGAATAATTTTATGTTTGTATTAATATCTATAGGAGTTTCTTTTGAGCATGTAAGTTGGATCCTGACTTTTTAAATATATATATATTTTATGAGTTCAGTTCACTCACAGTTAAAGTGACTATTGATCTGTTAAACTTATTTTTGTTGGTCTAGTTTTTATTTTTTTTTGTTGCCTTCTATTTTTGGTGTTTCTATTTCTATTAGTTTCTATAGGTCTTTTCTTTGGATGATTTTCCCTAGTGATTTTCTTCCAATTTTCTCCAAAGTAACTCCTCCAGATTTTTGTTTTATGGTTACCATGTGGTTTAAATTAGTCTATCTATATTTAAATGTGTTTGAGTATATATGTGTGTTTGCTAGTATCAAAACTTTAGTTTGAGAAGATATGTTTCCCTATTTTTGTTTCCTTTTATGTTTTTCTATTTTTTTTATGCTTCTGGTCCTGTACAACAATTTATTATCACTCAAGGTTTTATATCTTTTTTCTCTCTTCTTATAAGAAATTTTATTTTAACATTTCCTGCAGTGCTGGTTTTGAGTTGATAAATTTCATTAGCTTTTGATTAATAGGAAAACAATTTACTTTCTATCATATCTGAATAAAAATTTCTGGGTCTTGACTATTTTTTCATCTTTTAGATTTGCTAATATCTACTTCCTGGTAGTCCACAGAATTTCTGCTGTAAAATTTGAATATTGAAGTGTTCTTGAGAATTATATGTGATGTTATAAAATTTTTACACTTAGAAATTTGAGTGTTCTTTAAGATTTCTATGGTTCTTCATTTGTGTTTGTGAAAATTTTAGTTAATGTTATTTTTAATCTAAGGATTTTTAATTTCATTTTATTTAGGGCCATGATTTACAAACTAATTTGTGATACATTTCAGACATACAATATTTCAAGTCTTATCCCACCACCACCAGATGAGGTTTCCACTTTCCCCATGAAAGTTTCTACTTTTGCTAAAACTTCTGTATACTCCCTTTGTAAGCTTGTTAACTGGTGGCAATGTGGCTTTCAGATAAGAGTTGGAGACAAAGGGAGACACAAGACCTGAAGCACGGCACCCAAGTCTGTGCACTCAGAATAAACCTTAATAGATCAGCCTTGTAATTTCTGAATTATGTATCTTGTGGCATTTGAGTTTTGTATCCTTTTATCTGCTTCCCGGGGCTGTGCATTTAGCTCTGATGCATGTGATGGCTATATATATACACACACACATATATATACACACACATATATATACATACATATATATACACACACATATATATACATATATATATATATATATATCTTCAATCCCTTAGACTTGAGGTTTTAGACTGGAAGCCTGTTCACAGGTGGAAGTCTTGAACCCTTAGCCAGCTAAGCAAATAAAACCCCACTTTGTAACTTGCATTGCCGTGTGCTCTCTTTGTCTTATAACTGGGCTACTAGCTCGGACCCAAATATGAAATAAGAAATCTCACATATTGCTATTAAGAATGTTGTCTGACTTAGCTTCAGTAGAAA
The DNA here is from genome assembly GCF_024139225.1 of Suncus etruscus. NCBI lineage: Eukaryota > Metazoa > Chordata > Mammalia > Eulipotyphla > Soricidae > Suncus > Suncus etruscus. The sequence continues at coordinate 145,624,432 of NC_064852.1, read as the reverse complement.
ACAGCACAAAGAGTATTCCAAAAAGTAAGCATTGAGGGGGCCTGAGCAATGACGCACACGTTCAGGAGTCTGTCTTGCCTGCACTAGTGTAGGAGGTTCAATCCCACAGCATCCCATATGGTCCCCCAAGTCAGAAGCAATTTCTGAGCACAGCCAGGAGTAACCCCTGAGCTGCCAGGTTTGGCTAAAAACCAAAAAAAAAAAAAAAAAGTAAGCAGTATTGAGCCCATATATGATGACCAAGACAAAATTACATTAATCAAAAAAGACATTTGTGTATCAATGGTCATTGTAATACTTAGTACAATAACCAGAAGATGGAAATAAGGCAAGTGTCCAATGACAGATGAGTGGATCATATGATTATGTTTTATATACAAAATATATAACCACATAGAATGATGGAATCATGCAATTTTATGCAACTTAATTATTAGTAATTTAACAGGCACTAAACACCTTATCTCCTTTATCTTTTCCTTCTTATATATTAACTTGCATTATATTTATGTTTCCTCATATAATAAAGTATAATTATCAAAAGGCTTCATAATTTCCTGAGATAAAGACTTTTTTCTTTTTCTTCTTTTATTTGAGTTATTACTAGAACTTTATTTTCAATTCCGTATTTCTTCTGCAATATGAGCTTGTTTTCTATATTTGTTCTATGGTGATTTTGTCTTTATTACATTTATCATATATATATATGTATGATCTTTAGTGATGAACTCCATTCATATTAAATTTCTCCCCAATACTTTGATTTTTCTTTGTCAAATGTTAGCTTTTAGAGTATTCATTTTTATATTGTTATTAAACATCTAAGGAATTTTCTTTCTTGTTTATTTAGTTGCCAGACTGATCCTTGGGGAACATTTGTTTTGTGCCGTGGATCATCACGTTCTTTTGTGTTCTGTTTTGTTTTTCAAGACTTTGACTCTGAGAGAGTTGAGGGTTTGATATAGATAACTTCCTTTCATGGAGAGGATTAGCCTGAATATGAAATTCTTTTTGTCCATCTTTTGAATGCATGTTCTGTCTAAACCCAATGACTGTGACTTTCGAGACTTCCTTCCTCTAGGACAAATCATATGTTTCTGTGAGTGGAGACTGTATTGCTTGGATTTTCCTTGATGGGGAAAAAGTCTCTTTTTACATACTCTGCTGTTTGACTATTTTGGTAGTCCTTGAACAACTGTGAACTACTGTGAAGGTTAGCTCTGATAGCATACTTGAGAGTGAACTCCAACTGCCATGGTGAGTCTGTTAAAATCACTGGGGACTTTCGGTGAATTTCAACTCTGGGACATGTACATGAATACTCTCTGCTGTGAAGAAGTTTTTTGGTGGCTTGGAAAGTTACCTGATTTAAAAATTCGAGCATGGTCGGACCATGTCTGGGCGAGAGCAGGGAGGATCCCATCCTAGACCCTTCCACCAAACTTGAACAGGGCCTCCTTCCCAACCTCCCGCTTCCTTCTGAGTTCCAGTGCCATCACTGTTCATCTGCCATTTGGGGGCAGCGAGACTTCCTGGCAGATTGGATCTAGCACATCTTTCAAAATCCTGAGAATCCAGTACTCCAAACCACAAAATACAATGATCAAAGGGGAAGTTAAAGAAGAAATTTACTGTTGGGGATACATAGAGAAAACCTGGCAATCTCCAAATCCACCCAAATGGCTGAATTTTATAGATGAGGACCTAAAATCAACAGTTAATTCTTTAGCAATGGAAATCAAGGAGTCACTAGCCTGTGATATTAAGAAATTTGTAGATGGAATTCAACCAACTCAAAGAAGAGCTCACTCCAAGAAGAACTCTTTCAGAATATGAGAGAATACATACAAATGGAACTGATGGAAATAAAAAGCATGTTAGTTAGCCATAATAGTAGAATTACTCAGGTGGAGAATTGCATAGATGAACTTGAAGACAAATTACAAGCCAGCAGTGAGAAAAAAGTCAAAAAAGCAAGGAGAGACAAAACCCTGGAAGAAAAAATAAGTACTTAATGAACAAAGACAGAAGGAATAATCTCCAAATTATAGGAATTTTAGAAGGTGAAGAAAATGGGAAAGGGGAAGAATAAGTAGTGATGGGGATAATAGCAGAATATTTCCCTACCCTCAGGAAAGATATTTCTCTACAAATCCAAGAGGCAAAAAGAGTGCCAAATAAAATAGAACATAAAAGAGCAACACCAAGACAGTTAGTGATACAAATGGCAAAAAGCAGGGATCGACTCTTTAAAGCAGTAAAGGAGAAAAGAAAAACTCAAGTATCAAAGAAACAACATAAGAATCAAACCAGATCTTCCATTTGAAACAATCTAGGCAAGAAAAGAGTGGAATGACATATTCAAACTACTGAATGAAAAAAATCTTTCAGCCTATAGTCCACTACCCAGCAAAACTCTCATTTACATGGAAGAAAGGGTTAAAAACATTCTCAGACAAAAAAGAACTCGAAAATTTGTGCTAACCGAACTGATCCTAAAGAAGCTACACAAAGAGCAATTACACAAACCAAATCCCAATTGTAACAACAACCCTACACAATCTAATGGCACAACAACCTTTTCTGTCAATAGTTTCCTTAAATGTCAATGGATATAGATTCAGAAGAAAGGGCTCACTATAATCTTGTCACGACAAAAATTCTAATTTATTCATTTTGTACTTGATTATGCCTGTTTTGTTTTTTTTTGATTTTTGGGCCACACCCAGTAATGCTCAGGGGTTACTCCTGGCTATGTGCTCAGAAGTTGCTCCTGGCTTGGGGGACCATATGGGACACCAGGGGATCGAACTGCAGTCCATCCAAGGCTAGCGCAGGCAAGGCAGGCACCTTACCTTTAGCGCCACCGCCCGGCCCCGATTATGCCTGTTAATATAATTGTATGTTTATGTCTACAAATAGCAATGGAATATGCAACTGCATGCCATAAACTCCTGTTACAGAGCTCATTCACTGAGTATGTTATTGTAATCTGTTTTCAATTGTAGATAGTTTACTATTATACCATAATGCTCTCGATTTTAGATTCTTTTAGGAAAGAAAACTGGTTGCTCAAGACTTGTTAGACAATACTTCTTGGTAGAGACTCCTCTTACAGTGATCATTACCATATTACTAAATTTTCTAGACTTGAAAATTATGATTGTTTTTAAGAATGCTCTATACACAATCTAACCCATGAAAACTTTCTTCAATAAAGTTTATCTTCACCAATCATGTTTAACCTAGAAAATGGAAACACTTTCCATCTTACTTGCCAGCTTTATATTTCTTAAGCATTCTGTCCCACTTCACCTGAGTCAGCTTTTTAACTGTAACCCATGGATTAATCCTCAATGCCTGTCAATGTGTGCTCATGAGTGTATGTGTTGGCTATCTCAATGTCTTTCTAATATCAGTTGTAATATTCATAATATCTGTCTATGTTGTATATTACCCTTCCTGCTATTATATCTAACCTTTCATTTACCCCTTTGCTTACCACCATACAAATTCTTTTCTAGCCTTTCACTCTCTCAACTCCCAGCTGTTATTTCCCCCGTGTAAACCTTTTTACCCTCACTTCTTTATTCCTCACAAAGTGGAACATTCTCCCCCACCCCAGCCAGCTGCCAACCAGCTCCCATAACGAAAAGACAGATTATCAGTCTGACAAGAAGCTGACACTGCTGCTACTACTAATTTGCTCTCCACAGCCCCATTCCCCTCACCTCCCTTCACTGTGGACTCTTGCTCTGTACCATATTCAGTTTCTGAGAAACCCCGACTCGAGGATATATCCTGATATGTGACTGCTGGGATTTATTTTTTTAGACTCCACAAGATCAAATCACAGGCTGAAGCTGTGTGCCAGATTTTACTCATTTCAGACTATTTCAAAAGACTTAAAGGGGACATGTATAACTCCCTTGAATATTTCTTTAGATGTATTTCCTTAATAGATAAAACCCTTATGGTCTATCTTCCTATGTAGTGGCAATTTCCTCCATTTTTGGAATTTGTTTAGTAGGTAATTCTAGTAAATAAGTTTCTTAAGTGTTTTGGGTTAATGTTGGAACCAGGTTATAGGGGTTGTTTAGCATGTCATCTCTGCCCCCATATGCACTAATAGTACCTTTTGTATCATTGTTCCTTTTTACCTAGGCACATCAAAATGGGGAAATCTTAAGTGTACAAACAAGTTCTTGTCTAATAGAGATAGGAACACATAAATTTCATAATGCAGTGGGGCCTTACGCTCTGAACATTTGTCATAGTGACTTGGCTTAGGCTTCAGAAGATCAGACATTGACAATTTACCCCCTCAAGCTTGGATTCTATCAATGGAAACAACCACGGTTTTCTACACCAACACCAGGAATTGGACTTCTACCAGGAAAGGCCCTATTGCTGCCCTGGCATCAAGTTACTCCAGAGTGAGTTCTTATGACACCCTGACCACTTGGAAACAGCAAAAATTAGCTTTCAGGGCAGGATTCTCTGCATTGCCACTTAATGGTGAGATGAAGCCAGAAGGCACTCCACTTCATCCTGACATCAACATATAATCTATACAGAAACAAGATCTTTAACTACAAAAACCTGCTAGCAACACTGTAATTGTAAAGAGCTTTTATTGGGACCACAGAAAAAGACTTTGGGGTTGAAAAAGTATGCCTGGAGTTGATCTTATGACAGGATACTTCATAGGTAAGGTTTCCCTGTTTTAGGCCAAAGTTTTTTTTTCTTTCTTTTTTCCCCATGTTTTGCTGTGCCTATGCAAACATCAACTGCCACATATACACCTATTATATTGTATTTTTGTCTCATCTTTAAAAAAGAGCTTGCTAAACCTTCTAATATTGTATTAATGACTTTATGAAGATACAATAATATTCATAAATATAGTTGCTACTGAACTTTTTCTTCTTTCCTATTTATCCTCTTCTATTTTATTTTTTATTTTTCCTTTCTATTCTCTTTTTATTTTAAATAACTTTGCTTTCTCTCATCTTAAAACAAATGTATCATGATCAGTTATGTCAACCATGTTATTTATTTTTTTAAAATAAAAAATTAAATTAGGGGTGAGGAAAATATATTAAAATAAAAATCCTGGCACTTTCCCCTCATGGATCAGATTGTTGGGCATTTGTTGACCTGAGCTGTTAGATTATCTTTTTTTTGAGGAGGGGGTGGCTGAGAAGACAGTGTTGATGACTCCAAAAGACACAGTAGCATTGCGTGAAAGGGAACTTGGTCTGTCTCAGAATATATGTAAAAATTGCTGGACTAGATTCTACTAGCTATACCCAAATTCCAAAAGTGGAATAGACCATTGTTTTGAGGTAGAATTCACTGGGACTCTGAAGAAGTAAATGTACTAAAAAATTAGGTATTTCATCTGCTTGATCTGTAGCTTTCAAGGTGTAAACTTTTGTATTTATTTATTTTGGCATTTGGGCCACACCCAGTGATGCTCAGGAGTTACTCCTGGCAATGTGTTCAGATATCACTTCTGGCTCGTTGGACCCTACAGGATGTTGGGAATTGAACCCACATCTGTCCTAGATCGGACTCATGCAAGGCAAATGCCCTACCACTGTGCTGTTGCTCCAGCCCCCAACTTTTGTATTTCTTGACTGCCATGGCAATAGGCAGATCTCCAGGATCCATTTCCTAATTCTGTCAACAATACAGGATTGTGGACACCTAACTTAAAATTTTTTGGTGCTTGGATTTTCATATAATTCTGGTGACAAACTATAAAAAACTTGCCAAAGATATACACACACACACATATATATATATATATATATATATATATATATATATATATATATATATATATATATATACGTAAGTATATATACACCTGGCTTCCAGTTGTATTTTCTGTTTTGTTTTGTCATATGATTTTTATATTTGTCATTTGTCATATGATTCTGGTGACAAACTATAAAAGACTTGTCAAAGATATATATGTATATGTATGTATACCTGGCTTCCAGTTGTATTTTGTTTTGTTTTCTGTTTTTATGTTTGTTTCTTTTTTACTATTCCAAAGAGGCAAAACATTTATTTCATGAATTTAATCAAGTTTTAATTCTGCAACTCTTAGTTAGAGAACAGATTTCAACAATGCATAGAAAATGTTTGATTATCAGAAAAATATCATCATGTAGAAAAATAATAACTGCAATTATGGCAAAATATTTTAATATAGCTATACATTTGTGTACTTAGGACCAAAGTATTCAATTTATATCTGAACAGTGAACATTCAATGTCATTTAAACTGATCACATAATTTGATTCCTTTCAGATCACATCCACTTTTTCTTATGTACCAATGAGGTCAACTTGATGCTTAAGCTGACAGTTAATATAGATGGGAAATATGAAGCCAGAGTGGAAGCACAGAGGTAGGGTATTTGCCTTGCCTACAGCTGACCCAGGATGGACCCAGGTTAGATCCCTGGCATTCCATTTGGTCCCCAGAGTGCAGAGCCAGGAGTAACCCCTGAGAGACAATGGGTGTGACCCAATAACAAAAACAAAAAAAACTCAACAACACAAAGATGACAAAGATGGAAAATAAAGAATATAATTTCTACTTTCCTATTCAGTTATAATAGGTCCAGTTTTCAACATATTAAAATGTATAAGAAAGTGCAACATATATTCATACAATGCAAAAATAATGTATCAGTGAGATTGGCATTTGTGTCAGACGTATATTTTATTTATTATATAGTACCCATTTTGCTTTATGCTTATATTCTCACTGTATATGCGAATACACCTTAAATATTAAACATATATACACACATTATTCCGACATGGTCTGTTCTTCCTTGCTTAAGGGAGTGCATTTAACCATTAGAAATTTAGTTGGATTTATATCAATTTACATATAATATATAATTATTTTTGGAAAAAATCACTTTATTATAGTTTAGATAATATGGCAACATTTTGTAAGTGACTCAGTCCTATGTATAACCTTGAAATGTCATTCAATTATATGTCTTCCATAAAATATCTTTGAAAATTTTATGGATTTCTCCAAAAGTCTTTGACATCATTTATCAGACTTTTTTCAATGTCTTTTATATTTTTTAGGGTTATTTTTATTTTTATTTATTTATTTATTTTTTAATATAATTTTTATTTTGATCATAGTGGCTTACATATTGTTGACAATATTTTAGGTACATATTTACATAAAATCAGGGGGGCTTCCCATCCCCAAATTGTCCTCCCTAACCCTCCGTTTTTGTCCTACCTCCCATTTCCTCTTCCCTCCCCCTCAGGGCGGCTAGAATATATGGTCCCCTCTGTTCTGTCTATATTTTTAGTTGTGAGTTGACATATTTTTAAAAGCACTGTCTAATATTTATCTCAGGTATAAAATACATGAGATACTATATATTGATATTGATAATATTGAAATATTTAATTATCCTCTGGAATCTGAGTATTTCCAATGTAAATAATTACCTTAAATCAGGGGTCTCAAACTCAATTTACCTGGGGGCCACAGGAGGCAAAGTCGGGGTGATCCTTGAGTGCAAAGTCAGTAGTAAGAACAGTAAGTAGTAAGAACAGTAAGTAGTAAGAAAGTAAGTAGTAGAATATTGGGGGGTGTGACCCAAACAAAGAAAACAGTACAAAACAAAAAACGATTCCTCTAGGGCGGGGCCACAAAATGTTGTACGGTGGGCCGCGAGTTTGAGACCCCTGCCTTAAATGTATTGTTTCATTGGCTTTCTAATTTTATTATTGATGTCAAGTTAATAGTCAATCCCAATGTTTGTTAGGAATCTTTCATAAATTGTTAATTGCACTGTTGGAAATCTGTCCTTTTCCCTTAATTCTTCTAAAAATTCAATTCTCTCGAGTTTAAAAATTAACACAGAAGATAAAAGTGCCAAATGTGTATGCCGTTAACCCAGGGTATATCCTCAGCACCACATAAGGTCTCCAAAGACCTCCAGGAATTATCTCTGGGTACAGAGTCAAAAGTAAGACCTATGAATGGCAAGGTATGGTCCCCCAATTTTTCTTCTCTCTGTATGTCTCTCTCTCTCATTCTCACTCTCATTTCTCTCTCTCACACACACACTTTCTCACTCTCTTTTTTTCTCTCTGTCTCTCTTTCTCAGGAACTCATTGGTCTTTGTATATCTGAATACTGTTACTTCTCATCTTCAGGAAAATTCTAGGACAATCCATTTTGCATGATTGCATTTGATCTATTTAACCTGCTCTCTGTACCACTATAATTTTGTTTGTTTTGGGCCATACCCATGAAGCTCAATGGTTACTACTCCTTGCTATGCGCTCAGAAATCTTCCTGGCTTTGGGGGCCATATGGGACACCGGGGGATCAAACCGCGGTCTATCCTAGGTTAGCGCCAGCAAGGCAGACCCTTACCACCCACTCTGAGCCACCACTCCGGCCCATATCATTTCTACTTTTTTTTTTTTTTTGGTTTTTGGGTCACACCCGGCAGTGCTCAGGACTTACTCCTGGCTCTATGCTCATAAATAGCCCCCAGCAGGCTGAGGGGACCATATGGGATGCCGAGATTCGAACCACCGTCCTTCTGCATGCAAGGCAAATGCCTTACCGCTGTGCTATCTCTCCAGATGCTCCAATTTTTTCTTTAATTTTTTATTTCTTTGTGTCTCTGCTGTGAATTTTCTATTCTATTTTCCAGTTCACTTTTTACTTTCTATAAGTTGGTTATCATTGATTAATCTATTCAGATTTTTAAATTACAATTAGTGTAATTTTAATAAAAGTCATAATCTCTATTTCTGAGACCTGTTCAACTTATGCTTTTTCCCATTTATCATACGCAATAAAATTTTAATTTTATAAATATTTTTGACATTTTTGCACTTTATTTTTGTACTTAAATGTATTTAATTTTTTACTCTATTTTTTGATAATTTTACTGTTTCTGAGCCTCAATATAAAGTCTGTTTTTGTTGATTGTGACTAAATATATAAATATCCTTTTATCATATGTTTAGTGAGTTTTACCATATATGCCAATAGTCTTTAAACTTTAGAATAGGCTATTTTACTGCTGGAAATTGAATGTAGCTAGTTGAGTCTGACTCCAGCAACTTTTATCTGTTTGTTTGTTTTGTTTTGTTTCTGGGCCACACACAACGGTGCTCATAAATCACTTCTGATAGGCTGATAGACTGTTATGGATTGCCAGGGATTGAACCCAGATCTGTCTGGGTTGGCAGCATGTAAGGAATATGCCCTACTGCTGTGCTATCACTCGCGCTCCTGATTCCATGAATTTTTGCAGACATCATGAGACAGGTCAAGTTTTCTTCCCCACAATGCCATTGTGAATCTTTATTTTAAAAGCATAATCTTAGACTATTTGTTTTTATGAGACTCCCCTACCAGACACACCCACACATATTTAGTGTAAATTCTACACCAAGGCCTTATGAATGTGGGAATGTAGCTAGACATATTCAAGAAGAATTTAATTTTGCTTTTAAAATTGTTCACAGTTTATAATTAAATCTGAAAGTTATTGTTATACTTTTTCGCTATTATCTTTAAATCACTTCCTTGAAAATATTTTGCTTGACTCTCAAAATGTTTCTCTCTTGTTTACCTCCAACATTTTTTCATATAATATTGTCTGTTGTTGCATATTGGCTGAATCTCTTTCCAGACTGTAAGGGTCATAAGGACAACAATTTATGCTTTTTTCTGTTTTTGTATCTATAACAATAGGAGGAAATCTGGCACTCAAGGAGTCATTTCATTAGTTGATGGCATACATATAAATCAGAAAAAAAACTTTGAAAAACTTCATAGAATTGATCTTTTATAGAGAGTAACTTAAAAGTTTATTGAAGTGAATTTATGTAAGTTTTATAGCTTTTTGTCTGACCCCCTAGCTAGAAAATGGCTTACTTTTGTTTTTGTTTTAATAATAATGTCTATTTTGCAATAATAAAGTAAAGAGAAAATCTAACTAAATAAAATTTTGATTCAACATATCATCATTATGCAAACACTTTTGTTATGAGCTCAGGTCCAGAGCTTAGTGGTCTGCTTAACAGATGGGAAAACTGGCATCTAGAGCATTGTTGAGCTGGAGTGCTAAGAGTATGAATATAGGCTATGTAAAGAGGCTAGATCACACTACTAATCGTAAGTTCTGGTTTTGTGGGTGAAATGACTCATATGTCACTAATTTTCAGAGGTTTTTTTCAAAGACAATGTTTCTAGATTAAAAAAATATATGATTGTGGGGTCGGAGAGGAGGTAGGGCATTTACCTCGCATGCAGAAGGACAGTGGTTCGAATCTCGACATCCCATATGGTCCCCCGAGCCTGCCAGGAGCGATTTCTGAGCATAGAGCCAGGAATAAACCCTGAGTGCTGCTGGTGTGACCCAAAAACAAAACAAACAAACAAACAAACAAACTATATATATATATGTATATATATATGTATATATATATATATATATATATATATATATATATATATATATATATATATATATATGAGATTGCTGGGACCGGAGCAATGGCACAAGCCTTGCAATCGCTAACCAAGGATGGACCAAGGTTTGATCCCCTGGCGTCCCATATGGTCCCCCAAGCCAGGAGCGATTTCTGAGCGCATAACCAGGAGTGACCCTGAGAATCACTGGATGGGGCCCCAAAACAAACCAAAAAATATATGATTGTTGAAGTTTTAAACAATAAGGATTAGAGTCATTCATTCGGTTGTTGATTCAATTTCTTAAGCCTCATATCTTCACTACTGGAAGAATTCATATTCCAGACTTTCAGTTCACCCTTAGGCAATCTAGAACTAGGCTTCAAAATAATTCCTTTATTATGAAATTATCCAATGCCTTTGGGTAATTGCAAGTAATTCTATGCCTTATACAATTTAGAATCATAGCCCCAGTTTTACAGAATATTCTAGTCTCAAACAAATAGGGTTCAGAATTTAGCAACCTGAATTTCTTTCTTTGGCTCTAGCCACACTAGCAAACCTCATGGAATTACAACTTCCTTTTAGAGTCTTCACCATTTCTGGGAATTCCTGGAATGTTTCATGGTAGATGTGGTAGGTGCCATTTTTCTCTTCTCAAGGCCTCATAGCCATATAATATTTTGTTATAGTATGTCACTTCTGGATGCAACCACTCCACAGAGGTTTGATCTTTATGTCATCTGGAGAGCATCTTCCCATTCTTTTTACCCATAATAGTGTTTCTTTCATGCTAATGATGGTCTTTTTCAGATAATTATGAAATGTTACACAAAAAGAGAAATCTCTCTCCCCATTTCCTCCTTTTCTCTATCCCTCATTATCTCTCTCACAGACACACTCCCTCACTCACACACACACACACTCACTCCCTCACACACACACACACACACACACACACACACACACACACACACACACACACACTTTCATCTCCTCAGAGCACACACACTTTGATATCACATGTTAGGAAAAATTTCCCCACAAGGATTTGCTATAAGCTATTTTGATTTTTTCCTTGCTGTTTTTGTGTTTAATGCAATAAGGCTCTTTTTCTTGGGTCTCACACACATAAATGTGTGGAAAGAAAGGGGCTGATGCAGTCAAAAGAATCAACGATGTTCCTCCCCTGCAAGGAGTTTGTAGAGACAGTTAACAAGTAACCAATCAAGAAATGCAGATCAAGATATCATCCTACTT